>NC_091703.1:49331287-49634318 GCF_041296265.1 Equus caballus | reverse complement strand
ATCCCTTAAAACCTAGATGAAAACTATGGAAACTATGGAACTATGGAAACTATGTTCACCTTGCTGAAATTTTTAATCACCCTTATTTGCCTCAGGAAACTTAGAAACTCTGCCCTTGTTTGAAATTCTAATATGACTCTTCTTCACAGATTTCTATTAAATGTTACTTCTTTTGGCTCAAGTTTTTCTCAAGTTTGAGGCTCACACAGTAGAAATTCACTAGGAATAAAGCAAAATAGAATCACCAAGCTTTAATCAAAGTGATACAGTTGTATAAAACAAGACTATTACCAAAAAGGACTTTTCTCTCTCACAAAATTATAACTACTTTAGGGGCCTCTTGACTTTCAGACCAAAGAATAATTAGAGATAGGATTTAAAACGCCCTCGCTAGTTTCTCACCATCTGCAGTTCAGACCCTTTAATGATGTAATCTTAATTAGTGCCCTGTAACTATCTACCTGACCCTACAGATTATCTCACTTTAATTCAAAACAAGCACTTTGTGCAAGATATGATGCCAAGCGCTGTGGGGGACACCAGTGCACCTTAGTGCCTGAGCTGCGTCCGTCTGGAATATGAATAACTGCAGCCCAAGGCAGAATGGGATTCAAGTGCCAGCTCAGAGGAGGACAGAATTACATGCCATGGGGCAAATTAAGAACAGTTTTAAGAGGGATGTGGCATAGAATCTGCATGTTGGCAAGTGGAAATAAAGGAATAGTAGTGAGACCAGCACGAGCAAAGGCACAGGTGTGTGTGAGATTTGTGTAGGAATTAGTGAGCAATTCACCTTGGCATATGAGAAAGCAATAAAGGGAGATGAGTCTGGAGAGAAAGACAATGTCCATGTATTCAGAGTTTTGTATAACATCTTAGAGATGAGGCTGGAGAGAAAGATAACATCCAGGTATTCAGGGTTTTGTATAACGTACTACTGAGCCTGTACTTAATTCCACGTGCTTTGAGGAACTAGTAGGTTTTTGAGCAGGAGGCTTAATGAGAGCTGTGGTTAATAATATGAACCTGTAAAACGGAATGGAACAGGAAGAAATAGGAGGTAGAAAGATCATCATTTATTCCTTCAGTCAACAAGTATTATTGGGCATCTCCTATATGTTTTGTGTTGAGGATAAAGCAATGAACAAAGCAGACACAATCCCTGCCCACATAGAATTTCCACACTTAGCAGACTTGTTTAGGCAACAGTCTACACGAGAAATAAGAGGGGTCTTAACCAGAGTGCTGACATTGGCAAATGAGGTCCAAGCTTTGATGCTTATTGTGAAATTGAGCTATTTCAAGCCCTAGTTGAGAGAAAGTGAACTAACTTCAAAGTATCCTTACACTGTTATCTACTAGAATATTCTCTCTGTAAGATAAATAATGAAACTATATTCAAATTAATGCTCTGTGTAGTAGACATCTGGGTTGGTTGGTTTGTTTGTGTTTATCCTCATCTTCCCAGTATACCTTCTACCTTAGCATTGCCAGCATCCCTTCTGCCTCCTAAGAGTTAACATCACAAGCATCATATGATCAGTCTTACCAGAGGACTGCATGCCCCTGGCTACAATAGTAGGAACAGGAATGAGCACAAGACTAGAAAGAGTATAATCAGTCTCATCTTTGATATTGATTTATAAGGGAGTTCTAGTGGATTTTCCCTCATGGTTCTAGTAAAAGTGGGTCTTCCTTTTATCTTTGAGTTCAAGACCCTGGGAAGCTGTAAGGATGGAGCTAACTGCAGAAGGCACCACTTCCTCTTTTCCCATCACCTTATTTAAGAAGCAAGACTACCGCTCTCAACATCAGAGTCATGACAAGCAAGTGTGAAGGATCAATAAGAAGGAATGAGACACAAAATGTTTTATTAATAGTAGTTAAAGTAACAACATTTGTGCATATTTTTTTGTTTTAGAAATTCAGTTGGATACGTTTTTCTTATAACAAAGTCATTTGTGTGTGCATATACAATTCAAGATGCTTTCGTGGGAGAAGAGTACGGTATGCAGGGAATGGTCTGTACTCCTCGGGCTGCTTGACCTGTGGAGCAGATAGTCAGTAGGGTGTGTTTGCCCTGGGAACCCCACATTTGTGGGATGTGTCAAGAAAGAAGCACGGGAAATCTATGCTAAAGTCTCAGGTTCTAAAATTCCACCCAAGAAGTTCAAGGCTCATCTCTAAAAATTAACTGTAGCAGAGAAAAACATCAACAACATCTATCTCACTTCATTTTGGAAAAGAGATTCTAAACCCCAAAGAGATAAACCAGGTGAGCCCAGACCTCTTGCACATCCTGAAGCTCTGCCTTAGGGTCCTGAGCCAAAATTCTCACCTGTGTGTTAACAGTTATAAACAATGCCTAATGCATACCTGCAACTCTCCTGCTTGCTTCCTTTTCCATCTTTCTGCAGAAGTTTACCCAGAAGAAATTGTGTTTGATTTGGTCTGTGTGACTTTTGTTTATAAGTGGAATGGATGCCTCAGAGCTCACAGTAAGGGTCTTTTTTTTTTCCTAAATCCCCAAACAATAATAACTATATAAATAAAGCTTGCTTTAGCAGATGTCTGGGAACTTAACATAGCTCCATCCTTTCTCCTTTGGTGAGTCATATGATTTCACAGTATCTCAAAAGCTGTTTTCTATATTTCTGCCAAAATCATTGACACAAAATAGATTAGCACTGAGTCCATAATATTTTCTACATTTTACATATTTTCTACTTTTATGGGAGTATGCAATGGGGAACAGGAAGGACTTGAAACATTTGCATTATGTTATTCTTTTTAAGAAGACATGGAAGAATTAAATAGACTGTGGTTTTTAAACACACAGCAAATGAATCATTGTGGTTTTTCTGAGATTAAAATAAAACTAAATACTTTAAATTGAATGGCTGGAAATCAAGTTTAAAGCAGAAAGAGGTATAAAAGCCTAGATTTAAAAGTTACTGCAGAATGTTACTTCTATTTTTGAAGTGAATGCAAAGTTAGTATGAGGCATATTCATTTTTTACAACCTTCTCATGTTAAAATATACTCCATAAAATATTAAACGTTAAAATATTAAATATTGAAAGTATTTTAAAATACACTCTACAAAAATTTCCAAAACTTTCATGTTACACTCAGTTTTCCAAAAACTTTCTGCTTAAGTTGGACCACGTTTCATCTTTGCATCTATCTGTTCTTTGCCTTCCTCATTTCCTAGTGGGCCTTCATTTCTATTTTCTAAAATTTCTCTCCCACATATCATTAAACCAGTTGTAACATGGGCACCTGCACCCATCAACTTTTTCTAAGGTGTTTATTTTTTAATCACTTCAGTTTTACCACTGCCTTTTGGTTCACTGGAAAAGCATGTAGAACTTCAAATTCTTAAATTAGAGAGTTTTGTGGGAGGAAATTCACAAGATACATGTTTAGCTTCTACAAAAGAATCACACATCTGCAGCCCAGTTCATTTTAAATATATCTTGCTGCTGAGGACCAAGGGGTATTGGTACATTCCAGCTATAGTTCAAGCTGGCATTAAGTGTCTCGTAAGCAATTTTGTCCATCATCGATCAATTGCAGTGACTTAATCAATTAAGGCAATAATAGAACAATGGGGTTGAAAGCAAATTCTCTAAGTTATATAAAGCCCTGCCTTTAGGCCCAACACGTCTGAACCGTTCCAGCAGATAAGGTTTCCAAGAAGGGAGATCCAATCCTGTCTGTGTGCTGAGGCAGTGTGGAAGAGTGGGAAAGTCACCGACATGGAGATACTGAGGGGTTTAGACTCCAATCATGGTTCAGCTCCAGCAACCAATGTGAGACAGAATCTCTGATTCTGTAAGAACCACCATCTCAGTGCCTCCACCAGGTTCCTTTGCCCAGATATGATAAGACTTCAGCCAGCATTTGAAGTTGCATGCTACCTTGAATAATGAAATAGATGAGAAGAGGACATGGAATTGATGTGGAAGTGAAGGCTTACAAGGAGGGTTGAAGATATGTAATAAATTCACCACCAATAACAATTTTGAATCATATTACAAAATCAGCTAGACTACTGATAGCAGACATATTTCAGTGGCTGGGATGAAATAAGGTCACAAGAAGAGAGATCACCACATCTGTGCACTGAGAGAATGGGAAGAGGGAGGGTCCCGGTCTGCTTCAGGAGAGTGTACAATTGACAGGAGCACAGGAACGATAAGATTTGGTTTTTCCATCCTGGGTCTAGATAGCAAGTATATGGATTTGCTCCTACCCAGTGGTAAAATGATATCAAAAGATGATGATACAACAATAAATGCCAGTTATGAGACCACTACCCTCCACATGTTGGCAACTGGTGATTGAGCCATACTACCAATGGCAAGGAGGAGAGTGGGAACTTGACAGCCATGACCTACCTTCTTTGACCCTCCATTTTGTCATATATATAAAAATAAGGGTGGTGATACTTAGCTTTCACACCACCTTTTAAGAAATTAAGTAATTCGACAAGTCTAAGTGTGTCTAGCTTGAGTTTCTTCCTTTCTTCTATTTTATTGACAGAATGACAACTAAGGCCAACTGTCCCACGCACTTCTCCATACCCTTAAAAAGAAGAAAAATTCTGAGACCTTTGATGTGTCTGCCATATGTTAGCCTGGTTGTGATCCAAATAGAAAATATTAATTCGTACTTTTAAAAAAGGAGAAGAATTCTGCACTTCTCAGTTGCAATTTTCTCAAATCCTAAAATACCACTACTCTATAAACAAGCAATTCTATGATAGAAAGGAGAGGAAGTAAATTAGGTCATGTCACTCTGTGCATCTGTGTTTTGGGATTTTGGTCTAAAACTGAACGCAATATCCCTTGCCAGGCAGTGGCTGGCTCGAAGAAAAAGAAATAATTACTAAGTATCTGGTTCAACAAAGTAAAGGAGATTTCACTGTTCATTGTAGATACACTAAGTCCCTGGAGGGAGGAATACGGTGATCCGAGGGGAACAAATACTCAGGCTTAGAGGCCAGGGGGTTTTAGTAAAAAGAGCTATTGCCATAGACCTTTAAACAATCCAACCAATCCAGCAATTTTCATAGAACCTCAGAGTTTTAGAAGGCAACTTACACATCATGACAAAACTTAAGTAGTAATTGAAAATGGCTTAAATTTAGTACAGAAGACACCACAATAGAAAGTTGTGTTTATCTTTCAGTATGGGTTGAATATTGACTAACATTTTTTGTACAAATGCTAATAATTAGAAACCCACAGACTGCCCTTAGAGTCCCTCCGGGGTTTCTCTGAATCTGAACCCTCAATGATAAATAACATTTGATGAGCAACAAAGGAGAGGAGGCCTCTGAGGGAAGCAGGAAGTTATGTGTATGAGTTTTAAAAAGACTTCACAATCAGCGTGAAAGAACAAAGCAAAGCAAAATGCCTCCTCAGGTATGAAAGGAACAGAGGCACTCAAGCCAGGGGTCAAGGGACCACTTAACACTCATTAAGGTAATTAGATCAACTTAGTTTATTCAGTTATGTGTCCATTCCAGCAATCTTAATTAAACATCCAGCAGGCGCCCGGCAGTGGGACGCAATAGCCCGCAGGATGTGCAGCGTAGCCCACACCCAGCAAAAAAGAGTGACAAACATGAGATTCAGGAAATAAATGGGCCAAGTGCCCTCATGGTCCATCATAGAGGGACTTAAATCCAGCCCAGGGGATCAGGAAAGCTTTCTGGTAGAAACAAGGGAAATTAAGAGAAATCTAGGTTCCCAAAGGATCTGGATATTAACTATAGGCCTGGAACATTGCAGGTGATCCACATGTGTTAAATGAATAAACATGAAGTCCCAATAAGCAAAGCATAGAAAAATTTGGAAGATTTAATCTACGCTTATGGTACTTCCTTCCTGTCACTCCACCACCCCCCTCATTAAAGCAGAGGCAAGACTTTTCCCTGCATTATGTGAAGGTTTCTACAGAGCAGAAATACTCAAGGAAGTAAAACATTCATTTCTCAGCTTCTGCCTTTCAAAACAAAAACTTGAAACTTAAAGGAGAGAAAAGGGTTTTGACTGTGAAGAAAATGATTTTGAGTATCCAAAGCCAGAGACCTGAAGGACTCGGGCATTAAGCTTACCACATGAACAATTTAGAGGGATGCTTGTGGATATAGGAGCCAGTTTTCCCACCTGAGAGTTGGTAAAGGTTCTACAGCCCAAAGACAGGGAGGACATCAGAGGAGCTGGTAAGTGACCTTGAGAAGCTGTCCTGAAACTGCTCCACTGAGCTGAGCACAAGGCGGCAGGGATGGGGTTGAGGAGCAACAGAACCCTCAATACATTTGGTGACTTGTGAGCAGAGAACTTGTGCCTTACTTCCCAGGGTCCTAGCCAAGCTCGCAGTATCCCCCTGATGAGGTGCAGTCAAAGGATGGGGAGGAGAAGCTGGGATTCTGATGAGCCTAAAGAAGGCCTACAGTTGGAAGAAAAAGGATGTAAAGTGTCATGACAATAGATTACTCCTACCAGAGGGAACCTTAAACATCTCAGCAATACCAGGGTCAATAAATGACAACAACCAGACCAGGAGCTCCCACCCATTGACACCATGGAATTATAAAGACCTCCCTGGAAATTATCCAAAGCCCTGGGAAGAGGAGGAAAACCCTGATTCAACTGAATTTATCCTGATTATATAATACCGTTTGTTTTACAAGGTCAAATGCAGGAATAAAAATGAGATTATACTAAGTCATAGAAATATAAAGAGAGGCATTTTTTGTTTGGGGTGTGTCTTTGTTTTGTTTTTTTCTGCATGCCTCTGTTTATAGTCTATGAAATTTCAGCCTACTACAAAAGTCTAACAAAACCTTGTTTTTTTCCTATTTAATTGGATGGAAGTGACAAAGTAGAGAAAGGTTTATAGATGAAATGTCAATTTTTAAGTTGATGAGAATAGACTGGCAAAATCTAGGTCCAGATAACAACCCAGCTGGAAATAATTAGAGCACAAAGTAGATGATTTTGATTTTGATCCCAGAATCCGGGGAGGTGGACTTTAAGTAATAAGCTTGAAGACCAGGCTGCTCTGAAGATCAGAAGTGCCAAGTGAACAAGTAAATCGACAATCCTGAGAGGTACTTGAATGGGGAAAAGGTTTCTAAGATTAGGAAAAGGCCCAGCGTGAGGCTGTTTCTACTTATTTTACTCATGACAAAACTTAAGTAGTAATTGAAAATGGCTTAAATTTAGTACAGAAGACACCACAATAGAAAGTTGTGTTTATCTTTCAGTATGGGTTGAATGTTGACTAACATTTTTTGTACAAATGCTAATAATTAGAAACCGTACATTTAAGTTATTTTAATATAGGTTTTACATAGATGAATGAAATATAGACATATAATATATAAGATAGACATTATATGTAATGTAATGCCATTTAGTATATGTTAGAAGAAGATATATATAGAATAAAATCATGCATATATGTGCCTAGACTTTTCATTTAACATATCTTTGGTTAATCTGGCCTGGGTGAGCCTAACTATTTGATCTACACAGTCTAGGTCAAAGAGAATCATAACAAACCAAAGTAAATGGTGTATACTGAGCTTCACCTTGTTTGCATAACGAGCTTCAGAAGCACTCACTAAACAGGCTGCCTGCCCTCAAGAATACACAAAGAACAAGTTGCTGGGGTATTCCTAAAAGCTAGCTGTCAGTGGGTTGAGTTGAGATGAGTGACTAGGAGAAATTGGAGAAGGGCCCATGGGTATGAGGATCCAGATTCACTGGGCAAGTTCATCAAAATGTCTTAAGGTCAATAACATTGGAGGATGGCAAGAAGAGAGAGGAAGTCATATGACGTATCAGCAGCTTTACAGAATGCCAAACTACAGGGCTGCAAGGTAAACTGAAATCCACACACCAGTGTGATGGACATCACATTGTTTCCCCGTGGGTATACATTGTGGGTATACTTCCACAAACTATTGAAAAGGAACATTCTTATCGCTGTTGCATTTGCCCAGTTCCTACAACAATACCTGGTACAGAACATGATTTGAATTAAAGGTATTCAAAATTAACTTGAATTGGTTTATTTGAATTAAATTTCTTTTTAAAAAATCACAGATAGGACCTAAAGCGAGACCTGGAAATGAAGAACTTAATTCCTGATCCTACATCTCGTGGAAATATTTTTCCTACTTTACAGCCAATTATAAGATAGAAGTAGATCATGATTCCTAATTCTGCATTTCTGTCCAGGGAGAACTGTTCTATTATCAGGTTATTAGCATAGATGTAGAGTGATGAAAACATCCTTCAACCTTCCTCTTACTCAGCATGAGGGGTTGAGGGAGTAAATGTCAACCAGAACCATCAGGAATCTCAAGCTCATACTGTGCAACCAAGAGATCTTTGCAAACCTCAAGAGATCTGCAGTTTGGAGAAAGGAATATTACTGGGCCCAATACTACAGGACCAAGGCCCTGGCTTATTAGGAAGCCACCTCTGGTCTGGAGGGAACTATGTTACTATAGGTCCCTGAGACCAGTGGTCTCCAGAGTCGTCTGTGAGGACACTTGAGGGTGGGATATCAATACACATGATTGATTGGGGTACCAGAGGGATGATTAGGACTTCAATCTGCATTTATTTTCATCTTTAAAATATAAGATAGAAATTAGGGTTGTTAATATTAAATACACAGTTTGATGATATTACCCACATGCCATTTATGTTGAGCGTAGGTGCTGAAAATATGTTTTCGATATAAGGGTGAGACATGATGAAACTGTGAGGATCACTGGCTTAAGCTTTACCAGAATTCCTAAAAGGTGTAAAAGAAAGGAGGAACTATGGCTTCTTCAACACCTTCTATGCACCAGATGACAGGATACCATGCTTTATCTCATTGAATCTCCACCGCGACCCAATGAGATAGATGTTACTATTTCTTTTACATAGTGGAGGAAATAGAGATTCAAAGTTTAGTATCTTGCTCTGGGTTACAAACCTGGCCAGTGTCGGTGATGGAATTAAAATCCTAGTCTGCTTTCAAATTGTCTGCTCTTTTCCTTACACAACAATATCTAAAGAGCTGCCAACCCTGAAACTAGCATTTACCAAGGCACTAAACCCCGCAGAAATGGCTCTTGTATTAAGATAAATTTCCCATAGGAAGGCAGACATGGTAAGCTCTTACTCTGTAAATAATGCAAGGTGGCAGAATGTCCCTAATTTCACCCTCCAAAGTCTATACAAAACGGTAAATTCTATGAGGCATTTGATTCATAAAAGTGATTATTCTTATTACCGAAATAATTTTTAAGAAGCAATAATATTCTGTTCAATAGAAAGAGTAAGCTCCCAGTAGATCCATTGTACAAATTTGGTAGATATTAGAAGTGTGTGTGTGTGTATAAATGAGAGAGAGACAGAGAGAGAGGAAAGAGATATTACAAAGGCTTAGATAAATAATAACAAAGTCCAGAAATACATAAATAGTGGAGATTCTAAATTCTCCCAACCTCCAACATTTCCTATCCTCTATGACCTATGAAGTTTGTTTTGTTTTTTTTTTTTTTTGAGGGAGATTAACCCTGAGCTAACATCTGCTGCCAATCCTCCTCTTTTTGCTGAGGAAGACTTGCCCTGAGCTCACATCCACACCCATCTTCCACTACTTTATATGTGGGATGCCTGCCGGAGCATGGCTTGACAAGCAGCGCATAGGTCTGCACCCGGAATCCAAACCAGCGAACCCTGGGCCACCAAAGCGGAATGTGCAAACTTAACCACTGTGCCACCAGGCTGGCCCCCTGTGAAGTTTTAATTGATCAGAAAACACCTCTGTAAACTATTCCTGCAGTTACCTTGGTCAGTTTCACTTCCAGCACGTGGCTGCCATGGATCCGACTGTCGAAATGAGCCACCTCTTTGGAGGAGGACTTAACCTTGGCAATGATTTTGACGTAGGAGAACACGATCACAGCCGTTGGGAGCAAGAGGCAGAAGAAGAGGATGTTCAGGATGAAAATCTGGCCCCCTACCGAAGCCTGGGCCAGCCACCAGTCCAGGGTGCACGAGGTTCCGAAGGGCTCAGGCACGTAGTCCCCCAGACCTACCAAGGGCATGGTGGTCCAGAAGGAAGCATAGGCCCAGATGACTGCCAGGCAGATGTAGGCGTGCTTTCTTTTCAGCCAAACCCCTGGAGGCGGAAGAGAAGCATTACCAGGAAGCAATCTGCCCTCCACCCAAATACCTCCCCTTGATATGTCAAATTTCACATCCAAAGAGTTATTCCATTGGATTCTGGGAGAAGTGGTCAGATAACTGATGCCTGAGGGAGAGTGGAGTGCAGGGAGAAAAGTTCCAGAGCTTGGGCCTTTTTCCAAGAATAAAATTGCAGGTGATTTCACAGGGACGGTTTCTCTAAGCATCTGGGAGCCTTGGGAGGGAGAAGTGACTAAAGCTGGGGAAAAGGGGAAGTAAAAAGATGAGAGGATGCTGAAGACAATGGAGGATCTTATGGAAGCATCCCGAATGATCTTTGAGATCCTATCCAATGGCAAGAGGCCAACTGGTAGACTATAAGGTCCAAGCCCAAAAATGCGTGTATCAGTGGATCATCCAAGATGGAATCTTTGGGGAAGGTGAGAAATGATAATACATTGCTAGTGTCTTTAGAATACCCTTCCTCCTAAAAGCTTTTGTGTCTCTCATCTCATGTGTCTTCCTAAGCACTTGTTGAGCGGGGGTTGGTGGGCCGTGATTACAACTGTGTGGTGTGTTGTTAAAGTAGTTGACTCTGCTTGGTGAGAGCAGATTTTGAATCTTCAACCATTATTAACACAATACTCACACTCACACAGCCATAGCGGGAGAGGTAGAGAATCTAGGTAGATTATATCATGTTCTGCCAAAGTAATTTTGTGAAAACACTTTTAGGAAAACAGAAAAAGAGCTTTGTTTTTCAGCACTAGTTTCCATTAACCAAAAGAGAATTCCAAGAGGAAGAAATAGTGCAGTCATCTAAGAAAAGCTGAAAAGCACTAATATCATTTTCTAAAGTTCAGCACAACCACGGAAGACAGGTCAGCCTGATCTAATGCTGCAGCCTACACGGCAAATTACTTTCACACCCCACTTATCACCTCGAACCAAAAGGGCCGGAGAAGTGATTCCTGACTACCTGGGTTTTGTGGTAGCAGAGAAGAAATAGCAAAACATAGTCAATAAAAGTCAGATGATTTCTTCAAGATAGACTCTGCTTAGTGCCAGGTGAGGCTTGGGAAGCAGTAGGGCCTACTTCTTCTCATTTCTAATATTTGACCCTCTTCGTGTAACCTTTCTAGACGCCGGTGTTTTCAGCAGTAAAATGGAGGAAATAAGAATATATTGCTTACAGATTTTGATAAGTATTAAAGGAAATAATGCAAGGCTTGTCCTGCAAACTATGGAAAACTACATTAACATGAATTTTTACTCCTGTGTTTGTCTCACTTAGCATTAATAAGAAATACGATGGATTGTTTCTACTGTCTCTATTTTTTCAAATACGTGGCCTTTTGTATCTTAAAATGCAAATTTCTCGAGCCCAACCAGATAGGGGTAACAATCGTGTTGCTACAATATACATCAGCTCTTGGTTATCCATCATAACGGATAAAACATTGGCATGGATAATCACATATATTTACGGGAATGTGCATAGGCATACGTATAAGCATTTATGGTTAGGGTTACTTGGTGAGGTGTTTTATACTTACATTCGAGTATGGTGAAAGGCTGTCAAGTACAGGAGGGAGTAGATTAGTAGATTGGTTCTGTGTTGCTCCAGAAGTCAGAACTAGGACCAATGGGTGGAGGTTACTGGGAGGCAGTTTTGTCTCAATATAAGGAATAACATTGTAACAATGAGAGCAGACCAATCAGAGAATGGGCTGCCTTGTGCAGTAGTAATCTCCCCGTCACTGGTCACTGGAATTATTCAAGAAGAGGCCAAGTGGCTGTCTGGCAGGGATGCCTTAAAATAGTTTATCACGTTACATGGGAGAAAGGTCTACACGTCCCCAAGTGACCTGCTAATTACAACATTCTAAACCCTGTGGAGGGTTTAATAGTGCTTCAAATCAAATGATGAAACCATACTATTGAGAATCAGCCTTAGAAGAGACTGGAAAATATATACAGTTCCCATGTGGAGTTATACTCTGCAATGATTCTAGGGGTGGGCAGTTTCATCTCTTTAATTGACACAAAGGCTGAATTCAAGAAAATATTTAAAAAGCAGAAACATCAAGGTTTAGGATTCCTCAAATATTCCCAGAAAGTGGAACTTTTTGTCTTCTCATCCAAAAAATCCATAGGAGTATTTAAAATCTATCTGGTATGACCAAAAATAAGTTGATAGAAAGAATTTGACTCTGAAGTCATCCAGAATATTTATAATTGTATATTTTTTACGTATTGGAAATTTTGATTCAAGCTATTTCTATTGGAAATTTTAAACTGTTTAGAAAAAAGATGCAAATTAAAAAAAAAAAAAAAGTGAGTGCTGGATCTTGAAGACAGTGGTCCATGACCTTACCCTCCCTATGTTTGGTTTCCTTGGAGTTTGGGACTGTAAACTTTCAAAATATAAAGGAAAATTCCACCACATTGAGTGTGTCAATTGCCTTGATCTCTTCCACCTCAGGCTCCAGGCCATGCTCTGTCCCCATGGTCGTAACCACTCTAATCGACAGATTGATGAACAAAGCAGCTTTATCCAGACGGAGCAATATGACTCCCTGGTCGCAGTAGTTTGTCAATATTAAATTTAAGGGCCCAAATGCTTCTCTTTCTGGTTCAATAAATTCCCAGAACCCCAAGAAGCCAACGTACTACAAATTTATTTTTAACATTTAGAATGTTCTAATCATTCAAAGAGAAAACGTTAGCTTCTGAAAACTTGTTTATTGCTGGCTCACCCCTCACCCATTCCCTTCGTCACTCATCTTTCTACCTGCCAATACCATAACAAGAATGTCTAGTGGTAGGTATTTCTGTAGGTGTGTCCTTTCCTGCAGGCACAGCTGCCCAGCTCTCAAACTTGGAGGTGGACCTTTTGGAATTCCTCCTCTAGGAAATCATGGGGAGCCTTACTGCTAAAGGAGAATCAGAAACATCTTTTCATACAATGACGCTTACTATGTGGGGAACCAGCTAAACACCTTGGACATAACATCCTATCAATGCATTTTATTTCTTCTGTTTACATGGCAAAACATGGGAGAAGCTTACACACTTTATACAAGGAAACCATACTTTCAAAAGCATTGTGGCCAAACACCAGACTTTCCTATAAAAGCAGTATTAAGTCTTTAAACATAGGTTAGAACAAGATAGGCTATAAACAGAAATACTCTTGGTCCCTGAGGTCATTAGTAATCTTTGTTACCTATGGGTAGAATGCGTACAGCGCTGACAAATCACCTAGCTGTAACTATCAGAGAATGAGAAACCTTCCAACTTACCATAGGATAAATAGCAGATTTTCAGGTATCGATCCAGGCTGACAGCAGTCATAGTGATAAGACTTCCACAACCAAAGAAAAATCCAGCCCATCCATACCAGCGGCAGCCAATCCAGCCAAACACCCAGCGGTGACAGAAGCAAGAGATGATCGTGAAGGGTTTGCCTACAACTGGAGCACCAAGCAGTTTATCAAGGGACGTTCCATCTGGTTGAAATTTACCCACTTCCCTCAACTCACAGTTGAGTTATAGCCTGTTCAAACCAGAGAGATGGCTATTTTCGTAAACGTTAGGTTCAATTTGTTTACAACCAGACCCAGGTTTCTGAGATTTAAACTATTTATTCCTTCAGCCTCCATGTGTTTTTGCTTTTGTTTTCACTTTCTAGAAAGCATTCTTCTACTTTACTTCACAACCTGCACCCTCCCCATTCAGCCATCGTATTCAATCTTCACCTGCCCTGAAGGGAGAGTAATGGCAAGCTCTTCAAAGTCTCTATCTGATCTAGCGAAGGAACTTTCTCTAAACTTAACGCATTAGGAAAACCAAGTGACTGATATTCACAGCCTGCAGGGGCCAGCCCGGCCCCGCCCCTCCCAGCTGTGCCCCTTCCTTGGCATACAAAGGTACACACAACTTCCTGTTGGTTAGGCAGTTAACGCACGCTTCTTGTATGCCTTCTGTAAGCTAAGCACAAGTTTCCTCTACTTGTCTAGACAGCTAGTGCCGTGCTCCAACTTACTAGACTGTGCACCCTCACATTCCAGCTTCCTGATCCTAGTGAGTCTGACCCCATTGCCAGTGAGGAAATTGAGTGTAGAAGAATTAGTTTTTTATTCAACAAATACTTATTCGGTGCCTGTTATGTAACAAGCACAGCGAGGTGCTGGAAGACTAAGTGGAGATCAAGCCAGGCAAGTTCATTTTGTCATAGAGAGAGCAGACAAAAGGAATGCATAATTTGTAATATGAGATAAGATATGATGGCATGGTAGGTAGTGATTAGTGTTGTGAAGAAAAATATAGTAGGGGAAAGAGATAGACAGAAATTGTTATTGTACGTCAGAGTAAGACAGGAGCCAGCCTAATGAGACAAGGCCATCTGCAAGGCCCCAGGCCTATCGACATTGGCCCTAACCAGTCAGCAGGCTAGGAGATTAGCTACAGGCCACCAAGATCCACGTTCCACAGCCTCAGGACTTTCCTGGGCTCACACACGTGACCTAGCACCTTACACAGTGACTAGTCCGCTGAAGGTGACCCTAGCTCCATTAGCATAGTAAAAATCACACCCGGGGTGGAGAGTTAGCATGCTAATGATACATGTGTCACATGAAGTGGTATGTTGAACAACAGCACAGGCGCAAGGAAAACCCCACCTCTACATGCCGTGACAAGGCGCTCCTCCCCAGCCTTTGCCTAACAAAAGCCCCACAATCAGATCCCTAAGGAGCCAGTCACCTGCCCCTTCCTTTCCGCACTGGCTTCCTTGTGCTTCCCATGTGCACAAGCTAAAAACTTTTACTTTTCTACTCCCGTTTGTTATCTCTCTTGATTTCTATCCTGGGGGACAATAAGAACCCAATGTGCTGGTAACAAGGGGATCAGGGAAGACCTCTCTGAGAAGGTGACATTTAGGCAGATGTCTACATCAGTGGTAGAGACCCAGGCAATGTCTAGAGGGAAAAAGTTCTAGGCAGAGGAGACAGGAAACTCAAACTTGAGCAAAGTGTCTGCTGGGTCGGGGCTAAAGACAGCAAAAGACAAGAGGAAGTGACTTAGATGGAGTGAAATGAGTGTCTGTTGTGCCTGGGACCCACCAGCAAAAGCTATTTTAAGCTTCCTTCTGGAGTGGTGATTTGTTGAACCTAGAATGTGTCTCTCTCCTCCACTTCATGGAATGCTCCTGAACCCAGCTGCACGTTAAAATCACGAGGAGTTGTTCTGTTCTGTTTTGCTTTGCTTTGCTTTGTTTTGATTTACTTTAAATATCGGTGTCAGGACTCCGACCCCCAGGGAGTCTGATTTAATTTATCTAGAGTAAGCCTGGGTATCAATATCCACTTTTCTTAGCTCTGCAGGTGATTCCACTACATATAGCCAATTGAAAGCCATTGATATTTAAACAGCAAATATTCGTTGTGTAGGTGAAACACCTGGTCTCTAGAATGTGCGTCTGCAAGGTGCTTATAATAGAATATAGTTGATCAAGAAAAAAATAATACAGACATAAAAATTTTTAAGGGGGACCAGCCCCGTGGCCCAGTGGTTAAGCTTACACGCTCCGCTTCTGCGGCCCAGGGTTTCACTGGTTCGGATCCTGGGCTCAGACATGGCACCGCTCATCAGGCCATGCTAAGGTGGCATCCCACAACTAGAAAGACCCACAACTAAAATGTACAGCTATGTACTAGGGGAATTGGGGGAGAAAAAGTAGAAAAAAAAGAAGATTGGCAACAGGTGTTAGCTCAGGTGCCAATCTTTAAAAGAAAGTAAGGATTATTGGAAGGGAAAAGTGTATTAGAGATACTCAGAAGTTGAAAAAAATGATCTAGGTTCATCAGAGAGAGCTATCACATAGAGGAAAATGCTTTCTTGGTGAATTACTCTAAAGATATATGCAGAGAAATGGGGTGATATGTGCAACTGTAGTGCAGGCTTGCTTGGTTGAAAGCATTTTCAATGTATCAGACCAATTAAAGACTTTTATTCAAGCGTAGTCTAATTCAGCCTTAAGCATCAATCTGGTATTACTCATCGGGGAAGCTGGTGGCTGAAATGGCAGGTTTCATTCAAGCATTTACGTTCAGTAACAGGGAGAGAACCATTAGGAGTCAGCAGGGAAAGCTGACCATGAAAGCTATCATTCCTGTTGCGACACCGCCATCGTGTGGCAACAGCCAAAGTGGCAGCCATTTTGCAGGCTCACGAATTCCTTGAGTTCATCTTGACTATTTTCACAGAAAGTGGCCTGACAGGATATGCTCCTCTTAATGTGCATGTGTTTCCCATAAGAACTCATGACATTTAAGCCTGTGTATACTGAGTAAACCCTTTCTAAATAACCAAGACCATCCAAACTCTCAATAAGAAGGCAGCACGTGGACTGCTGGTGATAAGTAGGGACTGAATAGATAGAGGCTTATTATTAAGCCTTGTTTTTAGAGACTGGCAGTGGCAGAAAAGTCCACTTATGAAGAGGGAAACAAATATCAGAAAACATTTTTAAAGGAATCCTTTTGATGGGAAACTGCTAAAAGTTTTCCAGTGGAAAGAGGAGCTGATGAGTTTGTTCCATTCAAACTCGATTTCTCCAACTCTAGTAACTTAAGAGTGTATGCTAAAGAGCGGAATGTTGGGATCCAAAGACACATTTGGGTGTATGTAGGCTACCCTCGCATTTTATAGACAAAAACAAAAGGACATGACTTACCCCAAATCATTCATATTTGTAAAAATGAATTACAGTTAAAGAGAAATTTTATTTCAACTCCTCCTTGCTGGGTTTTCAGAGAGACCAAAAAAGCAAGAAATAAAACAGTAGTTCTTAATTTGGGGTTCACATTAAATTTACCTGGAAATTCTAATTTTAACTAGCTGACTTTTACTAACTGATGCCCAGGTAACATTCTCAACTAATTAAATCAAAATTTCTGGGTATGAAACCCAGCCATGAGTATTTTTTTAAGTTCTTCAAGTGACTGTTTTGTGCAGCCAAGTTTGAGACCCACTGAACTGGAAGCTTCCTATACTTGCCACCCATCTCCAAGCCTCAGTGAGATATATCACTATGTTATCACACTTAAATATGTCATTAACAGGGCAGCTCTTCTATCTTCCTATACTCACCTCTTGAACTGTCTTCAGCCATCATTTACCTTTTAAGACCTTACCCCCTTGATATTTATTGTAGCAGATTTCCATAAGGATGGGAGAGGTGTAACAGAGTTTAAAACAGTGATCTGGAGCCTACCTGTAAGTTTCTGTTTTCTGAATCATTTAGCCCCCTACACCTTGAGGTGTCTAAGATATCACGTGTTATTAAATTGTATCCTTGGCATTGACATACCCAGGACATAGAAAGGACTCAATAAACGTGAAATGAATGACCTCTTTAGTCAGACAACACTCCGTTGACTTACCACAAAGTCTGTAAAGATGATTTGCGAAGGGAGGAACAAAAGGCAATGGGGTAAGGATATCTCTGAGCCAGGGAGGACTTTAGAATGGGGCACCGTTCAAACCCCCAAAGAAGAAATGGCATGGTTGTTACCTGAAATCCCCAGATCACAGATTGCTAAATTGATAGTCATTATTTCCGCAGGTCTCAGCTTCTTCTTTCGTCTAGAAGACATATAAAGGACATACCCATTTCCAAATGTGGACAGAATCCCTACAAGGAAAAATATAAATTCCCATTGTTAAAACTAGGATTTAGCGTTCACTGGACTATGAAACACTTCTCAATTTCAAAAATGGTCACCATAGATTTAGAGGGTAATGAGAGGACTCTAAATAAAAATCTAAATTAAGAAGATGAAATAAAAAGCATGAGTTGTGAGTGACAGGCAAGGGATGGGTTGCCTCCAGAGGAATAGGAGTCAGGGATCATAAGACTGAACTTACCCAGAAAAAGGAACCACTAACTTCCCAGTGAAGGTCAGGAGGGTGTGGGCATCCCGATGCTGAGTTCTTGTACTGGCCCCCAGAGTGGAGTATTCCTCAGCCATTTTTGTAGAGTATCGGCTTTATAGAACTCCCTCCCTCTGATAAGTAGGGTTACCCTTGGCTCTTGATAAATTCTGACAATGAAGAGACCCAAACCAAGCAAGGTGCTTTCACTATCGCTGTGGACTGCAGAGGGAGCAGCAGCATTCGGGAGAGGCAGAGGCCAGATATGGCATAACCCTCTGCAAAGAAAGGTCATCTCCTGGAGACACATCCCAGGACTTTTGCCTCCTTAGGACACATGGATGCTGGATGTCTGCAGCTGCTACTGGACTAGGTATCAAGGGGAAGTGGGTGACAATTGAGAATATGGCCTCTCCCCCTCCCACCAATGGGAGAGAAAGTGACCCTTAACCCACCAACCTACCAACAATGGTATAAGTGTTCCCATTTTTTTATATCCTTTTATTAATGACTAGTTAGCTTGGCATTACAATGAAACTGTTCAAAAGTTCTTACAAACCCAGTTTAAATCCAAAAAGACCCAATCCCTACTGACTTTATTTAAGAAAAGAATACACCTACTTCCATAGCTTAACATGTAGAGTAGATTTCCTCAGGATTTCTTGCTTCATAGTGTAGCTGTGTATAAATGAGAATCTGGTACAGCTGCCTTTAGTAGTAAGGAATAAGGAGAGTATTAACAGGAGAAACCCAGATTTTTCTATTTTAATTTCTACTTCTCCACCACAATTCATTTTGGGGGCAAGGAAAGATATGTGTGTTTCAGCTGATGGTATGAAACCACCAGGAACTGACTGCATTGTGCTCTTAGGAAATTCTGGATCCCTGGAGTCAGTGCTGCCTAATGGCCCGTTAAAACCTTTTTAGCTTTCTTAAGAGAGAAGAGGAAAAAAATAGAAGAGATTATGGAGTTGTAGAACAAACCAACTAAAATGAAACTTATGTCTCATTAAGGGAAACCAGCTAGCAAGGCACAGTGGAAAATTAAAACGTGAAAACGTGGCTTGAAATATAAATAAATGCCATCTGCTTTGTATCTAAGAAGATTAAAAACAATAAGGATGCATATGCCTTTTATACACAAAGCTCATTTAAAGATCCTTTGTCTTTCTACATCTCTTTGTTTTTTTTTTCTTTTGCAGGGAAAGATTTGCCCTGAGCTAACATCTGCTGCCAATCTTCCTCTTTTTTGTTTTTCTCCCTAATGCCCCACTACATGGTTGTATATCCTTGTTGTAAGTCCTTTTGGTTCTTCTATGTGAGCCACCGCCTCAGCATGGCAATTTACAGATGGGTGGTCTGGTTCCATCACGAGGAACTGAACCAGGGGGGTAGGTGAAGCAGTGAAAGCACCAAACTTTAACCACTAGCCCATCAGGGCTAACTCCTATATCACTTTTGAGAATATTGATTTTCTTACTTATCCTTTCTTAAATTATCTGTATTAACTCTGTTTCATAAGGCTCCACCCAGTGCCCAAAGCATTATCCAAAAATAGTCACCTCTCTCTGAGGTGCATATGGGTTATGCCCACAGGCAATCTTATATGTAAGGGAGTGTCAAGAGAATGCAAATTTATTTTTTAATGGTAGTTAAGGAAAACAAGATTAAGAGGGTAGAGACTAAAGGGAGGGGGGACATTTTAGATTATCAAAATCCTGAATCTTTCTATGAATACGAAAAATAAAATCTCCTATATAGAATGTTAATAAGCTAAGAATTTAGAGTAAAGAGTAGAGGGTAGAAATGGGTCTCGAATTTATTTCTCCGCCGTTCCAAACTCAAATTTATCTTTTCGTCTTCCAGTTTTCCCTAAGACATCTAGTATTTCACGAAGCTCACCAAGAATGTCATTCTACTCTGATTCCTTAAAAGGAATCTGGGCACATTCCCACACACCTATCCTCAGAGGAGGTGAAAACCAGACATAGGACCAAGCCCGAGAGCTGCATCTAAGATGAGTCCAACCCCTCGAGCCGCCCCTGGCCTCATCCTGAACAACTGTTCTGGGATATGCCCTTGGCTCCGTCCCCAGCTCCCTGAGTCACCTGATGCTCGCTTTGTTAGGAGAGTCCTTGAGGACCTGCTCTTCTAGATGCCCCTCAGCATGCCCATTTGAATATGCCTGTGGATTTCCCTCCATCCCACACGTGGAAGAGAGAAATCCTCCTGACTCCCCCCACACTCCCCCTGGCAACCTCTCCCCCCTCCATCCTCCATGCCAGGGTGGGGATGGACTCATATCCCTCCTTATTTTGTGTCATCTGGAGAAACCGGTCAGGATAAAGATGCTACTTTTTAATTCATTCCTTGCAACTGATTGAGACAAATTCAACTTATAGATGTTTATTTTTCTCTCTTTTCTGATCATGGAAAGTACTTATGTTTAATAAAAATGCAATGTGGATTTTACTACCAGATAGTCCCTGCGCAGACAGAGAGTTTGTCTGTTTTGTTCACTGTTATATTCCCAGCAACTTAAACGGTGGTAAGGTATAGGCACTCAGTATGTATTTGTGGTTGAAAAGACATAGGGATCCATTTCTATGACATAGAATTTAAATCGGTTTGATAATGACTAATAATAAAGCCAAGGACCCAGGGAATCCCTTTGCAGCAGAATTTCTGATTCCATCTCATCCATTCCATTTGCCTCAAGTACTGACCATAGAGGGGTCCCCAGACTTTTCTAATGAGTTTTGCTACTTTCAGGAGGTTAAATGAAATTCTCAGCCAGTAATAAATAGTTGAGAGAGAGAAAGGAAGGGAAGGAGGGAGAGAGAAAGAGAGAGAGAGAGAAAGCTTGACCCAACATCTGAAAAGATTAAAGGCAGACACACCTAAAGATGTAACCCACCGGCACACTGGTTACCCAAATTTAAAAAAACATTTTTAAATTTAAGAAGAGTATTGTAGTTGAATTCTAATTGCCTAGACTAGTGCTGTCCAATAGAAATATAATGTAAACCAGAAATGTGAGCCACATATGTATTTTAAATTTTTCTGGCAGCCACATTAAACAGAGCAAATATATTACTGAATTAATTTTAATAATATATTTATTTAACCTAATATATCCAAAATGTTATGGGTTGAACATGTAGTCAATTTTTGAAAATTATTAATGAACTATTTTACATTATTTTTTTCTAGTACTAAATCTTCAGTATCTGGTGCATATTTACACTACTGCACATCTCATTTTGGAAAAGTCACAGTTCAAGTGCTCCAGAACCACATGTGGCCACCGCATTGGATAGCAGAGTCTGGAAGCAGATGTGCCATGTTATGGATTATGCACAAAAATCTTTTGACCTTGGACTGACTTCCATTTATTACATTTTTCCAACTCCCACCAAAATCACTTCGTGATGCTAATGTGATGCGACTTTACTTTTAGGTGAATTAAACTCAGTGTGTCCATCAAAATCGCTTCATGATGCTATTGTGATGCGACTTTACCTTTAGGTGAAGTAAACACAGTGTGTCCATCATCACTACGGCACTAGGCTAGAGTTTTCTCAATTGTGAAAAAAGGAGGCTGAACTAGATGATTTCTAAGGTCCATTTGGAGGCTACACTCTTACATCAAAAGCATGTTTTAAAAAAGTAAAGGCACTCTGTTTAAATAAGATCTCGTTATCATTAACTTTCTTATTCAGAAGAGGAACCTACTACCAAAGCAACCAAAATGAAATACAGTCTCAAGATAAATTATTTTGCTGTAAACGTTCTTTAGATTTTTAAGGGAAAATTTATCCCTAAGAATAAAGATAACAGAGTTATTTCTATGAAACATTCCTTGAACTTCGTAATGCTACCCCATCTTCTGCCTTCCTCCCTCTCTCATCTCCACTTAAAATATCCACATAAGTGGATGCAGAATCTTTGTGCAAAATCAATATCTCAGCCCATGAATTTTCTAGATGCAGCTTTTGCACAGAAAAATTAAGGAAGCTTACCAATTATTGTTAGATAAAAGCCAGCCACCAAATCCGCTTCCCAGGAAAGTTTGGAAGCAAAAGGATCCCCATCTCGCAGGTAGTGTGGCAGGCGCTCATCCTGGGGCAGGGCAGTGTGGTTTAGCGCCATGCTGTTCTCAAGCCACCAGGCGTCTGCAAAGCAGATCGGCAGAGATCTCAACAGACCTGAATAAGCCAATCTGAACCATCTCTTAACCACGCCCCTATTTTAAAATGAAAAGCAAGTTCCCAGGGTCATGCTTGATTCACTAATTAATAACTGGAGAACATGTTAATATTTTTCTTCAATGATCCAAATGTGTCAGTATTCAATTATTGGATGTTTGGATTCTCCAAGCCTGAATTCTCTCCTTTCTTCATCATGCTGCCCTCTTTGGGCCACTTCATCCCTCCCTTGGGTGAATAAGAGGTTGAAAGCCAAACTCCATCAATTTTACTGCTTCTTAGCAATTTTTGTAAAAGTCTGAACTAAGAGAAAATATTGTATGGAGCGTATACTATACACACACACACACACACACACACACATACACTGTACATATATAGAGAACATTTCATCAATATTTAAAATATGTTGTAAACATATAAAATATTTTTTAATTTGCCAGAGTATTTTTTTAATATTCCAAATTGCCCAGAAGAGCTTCTCTATCAGTTATATATTCAGGGAGCTTTACAGTTTTTCTGAAAGAAATAGAGTTATTAGTTATTAGAGTGTTGAGTACAAAGGACCATAGAAACTTTACCAAATAAAGTTAAGAACTAGGAGATTTTCAAGCTTATCTTGAAATTTGGGGCTGTTTAGGAAAGAAAATTCAATCTTGGTAACTCACACGTCTCATACACAGGAAGATTTGGTTCCAAGTTTCCTAAAGCAGAAAGCAACGTCATTATTTCCCACCACTGCCCCTCAAATCCATTCCCTAAATTGTGCATTCCTGCTCCAGGATGAAACCTTGAGCAATGACGGGTTCCCAAAACACACAGGCCTTTGTAGTGTTCCTACCGAATTTTGATTTTAAATGGTTTACAAAGTCTTTGATAAACCCTCTGCAAAAATACGTCACACAATATCCTCAATGCTGAAAGTTGGAGTGGTGTGTTGTTCCTGAGATAAAGCATTCTACTGATGTCATAACTTTGGAATGGTTGTTATTACTTGGTTTGAAAGGGGGAGAAATACTAGTGTAGATGTTTCAACTGCTTTTGAACTTGCTTATTTCAAATTGAACCAATAGATGTCACTGTTTAGCCCTCTAGGAAGCGATTTGGGGCAGAACCTATCAGCCTGCCCCACTATTGGTGACAAGCTGATCAGCAGATATCTAAGAATGTCGTTCAACCTCTCTAAAAGACACGGATTTAACCTCTGCCTAACTTCCTATTTACAACTTAAATAGGTCTTCTCAACTCACAGTGACCCTCATGGTCCCCAGTTGGCCGAAGCTGCTGTCCACTTCCACATACAGTTTGAGGGCAGTCACATGGTTAATGTTCAAAGTCCTTCTTCATGGGAACTGTAGGAGTGGAGCTGCAAGGAGAAACCTCTGACGGCCAACCCTCCCCCTTTTCAAGACTTGCCCCAAGTTCAAGTTTATCTTTAGAACTCCTAATTCCCCTTTGATTGTCCCTCCTTCTGGTAAATTCTCTCCTCATTACAGATTCCCTATGCATGCCCATTGGCTGTTCAGTCCTATCCTCCACTTTAGATTCAGAATCATAAGACAAGGGTTTGAGTCCAGCTCTGATACCCACCCTCTGATCTTGAGATTATTTTGACTCTCTGGACCCCAAGACACTTCATCTGTGAAATGGGTAACATCGTTCTTACTCACCACTCACACTTTATGTCGGAACAATAGGATATTGGATTTGAAAGCATGTTGTAAATGGGGAGTCTTATCCAGTTATTATTACTTGTCCCAAATTTGCCCATCCATGAAGGCATAGCTATTGCATGACAAGTTTCCTCAGGGTCCTATGCTAAATAAATGTATGCTTGTGTAACAATTGAAGTATTTATTGAACATCTACTATCGACCCAGCACGAGGAGGTAGTATAAGAGATATGGATCGTGTTACCTGCACTTAAGGAGTATAACTATCATTTTGGACAGAAAAAAGATACAGCTAATGTTCAGAAAATAATAATACAAAAATATAAAACAGCAAAATGCTGCCTTGTTTGGCTTTAGACAATTTTTTAAAGCAAGGAAATAATTAAATGACCTGAAAAGTTAACTAGTTTGTGTGTGGTGTCTTACTATCAAAAAATGTCCTTTCTATATCTCAAGGTCCCCAAGGCCTTAGACAACATAAGACTCAATACACTGGTATTGATAATGATGATGTAAAACTTCGGCTGAGCCCTGAGGGACTGTAATAAGCAAGTAAGAACTGTGGAGAGTATTTTTCAGGGGGAAAATGACATGAATAAAGATTTGGAGACAAAATGAACATAAGGCATGTAAGGGATGGAGGAATACTGTCTCCAAGGACACAGAGTCCACGATGATGAGATGTGGTAGCCACCCTTTTTTGGTAATACTTGGCATAAGGGTTGCTTTTGACATATTATATGTGGGTTTATTTTTTTCCAGATCCACTGATCAAAGTTTGTGCTATTGTTGAAGTTTGACAATAAAATATTTGAGGGTAGGTGTTTCCAATTCTTTTCAAAAACATGACTTAGGTAGTTTCCTGAGGTAGCGTGAGAGAAGGAGGTAGAGAATCTTAAATATATTGGTTATTTGGGGGCTTTTTACTCTTCTTCATACACTACAAGCTCATTTTCAACCCCACACTTTGCACATGTTGTTCCCCCTACATGTAATATCTGTTCCCTGTCTTCCTAGTCTACTCAAATTCCGCTTGACCTTCAGGCCCCTGTGCAAAGTCTCTAACTTTCAGAAGATAAATCTGGCTCCTTCAATAGCTACTTGAGAAAAGAGCCTCTCTTCTTTCCACGCCCTAAAGTACTCTGAGGCATACTTAATCATGTTTAATTTACTTAATTCTTCCTCTTATTTACCTACACATGCATAGAATAACTTTTAATTCTAAAGAAAAAAGGTAGAGGTACCAATGCATAGGCAGAGAGCTATGCTATGGGATCATTATCATCACTTTGGCGGTGTGGTTTCGTCATCAGAGTAGGATGACAGCAGGATGCAGCAATGTGACCATCACAAGTGTTTCTGCAGAATAACGCTAACTGTGCTACTTAAAATAATAAATGCCACATATAGTCCAGAATCTCTTTGTTCAGGGACCCATTTTAGAGAATTCCTTTATCAATACTGAATGGGACTGAGTTACCTCATTGGGCAATAAAATAAGATTGTTTGGTTGCTTTCGTCCTGTTTTACCTCCTGTGTTCGAAGGCTGCCTACGGCACAGAGTGCCCCATTCTATCTTCCCAGGTGCTCAGAATCCTCATCACCCTGTCCCCCAGTTCCCGGCAATAGCATCCTACAATCAACACCAGTGGTTCTCAACCAGCCGCACATCCCAATCACCTGTACTCTTACGTTTGCTTTTTTGTACGTTAGTTGTTGATTGTGTTCTAGTTGTTCTTTGGGTACCATGGTCTGGGGCAACTTCCAGAGACTGTGATAGCTACAAAAAGATCTTTTCCAAGAGCATCCCACAGTAGTCAGAGTTTGCCAAATTTCGTAACCATGGAAACTTTCTTTTCTTTCACAGCATCTCATGGTACTAGTACTCGAAGGGACAACATCTGTGGGGGAATGCTGCTTTAGTAAAACTACACTAAAGAATCAAGAATTACATTTGTGATTGGGAATTCTAAAGGTATATTGCATCTAGAGAAACTTAACTTTAAATTCAAATGAGGGAGATTTTGGTTACTGTGGAAATACTGCCTAACACTGGAAGTGCCTCTTTGAAGAGGCTCATATTTCAGGGAATGAGTGAGAGGGTTGCAAGAGAAGCTTTCCCTCTAAAAGTAGAGAATAAAATAAATGACTTCTCAAGATTCCCCCTGAAATGAGGATTCTATGCAAAAATACAAAGTAAACTTCTTGGAGAAATTGTACGTGATTATTCACATTATTCATGTTAGCCTAATCCTTTAAGCAATAAAATATGCTCTACTGACCTTGCATTTGCTAATTAATGGTCGTTATGGCCATGAATAAAGCTTCTTAAGAGCGTTCTCATAACAGCTTATCATAGAAAAGTCTGAAAACATCCTCACTCCACATCACCCACAAACGTTTTAAATGTCTTTTGAGTTACTAGGATTAACTTCAAAAAAATCCCCTATGATTCCACAAGAAAAATTCAGGAGTAACTTGAGGCAGAGCCAGACCCAAGTCCTCATGTCTAAACCGAATAGACTTAACGCAATGGCTACTTAGCAGACATGGAAAGGAGAATGGCAAAGCGTCACCTCCTAAGAGGAGAAAAAACCAATGAATCAATATCAAGGATGAGAGTCTAATTCTGTTCAACCTTATCTAGCCTTAGAATTCTCTTCAAAAAGTATTAGGCAACAAATTTTCTCTTTCCCTGCTAAATTTTCAGTGGTTTACAGCAGGAGTTAGCAGAAAGCATGGGCACTGTGGATAGCTACTCAAGCAAAGTGTCAAAGAATTCTGCTCCAAATGATCTTCCCCACTGGCCTGCTCTGGTCTCTGACACTTTTACTACTTTTTCTCTAAGGTGTTAGTATCCCAAAATTTCTTTCTAGTTAATATTATCTGAGAACGTAAGACTCGAATTTATCAGCACCCATGAAAACATTAACATGAAGGAGTTACTTGAGACCTAGCAGAAACCAGTGGAGCTGAAAACAGGTGTCATACAGGTGATATCAATGATGACAGAGGAGGGAGCTGGAAACAACGTAATCCGTGCATATCCTTGAAAGAACATGGAAGGCCATGAAATGTCCAGAAAGTTAACAAAGAAGCGTTCAAGAACAAGGAAAAGGACGTCAAAGAAAGACGAGCAGCAAGAATTGAGCTACCTAGCCTCTAGGGGTAAAATGTCTTAAGTGGTAAGCTAAAATGTAAGCAAGGAAACACAATTTTTTAAAAAATTTGGAAGTCGTATGGCTGGCTTATATAGGTCTTTGTCAAGTGGAAGTTCACCCATTTTTACTCCTGTCTTCAACAACTACCCTCAGTAAATCTACAGGAGAAAAGGTCTCTGGTTAGATTCATTTTTACCTCAACTCCAGAAATGTATGCCACCTTCCAAGCTAGTGTTTTAGGGTGAGAGACCAACAGGACAAACTTCTTTCCACCTCAACCCCGACGATCAGCCAGCATGGGTCCCTCATTGTGTGCAGGAACAACGTTATTAAAGACCAGGAGGTGGAGTTTCCTTTGGCTCCTTTGTCCTAGTCTCTCCCCTCTCCTCTTCAACCTGAAACGCTCTGTTCCCCATTTGAGCACCGTAATGGTCTCATGCCATCCCCACCCCTCCCTTTCCTGTCAAATTCTTCTCTAAAAAAAATGTTGATAAACTTTGTTGACATAATAGGATGTTCACAATATATTTAGTGGAAAAAATAATTATCAAAGAGTTATGAAATACTTTTTTAAGAGAAAGAAAAGTATGGAGAAAAATACATAAGACAGACATCAAGAGATTGAATTTTTTTGTTATGAATGGTGATAGTATAGTTTTTACATACAGTGATGTTAGGAGTAATTTTTTTCTTCTTTTTATTTGGAGGGTAATTGATGATATAGACATTTTCTGATTATATAACATCAGTATATTACTTTTATATTTAGTGTCTGTATTTTTAATAAAGGATTTGTTGCAGATTATTTATAACATTAGTAAAAATTTTACACCCATCCATTCATTCATTCATGTAAATATTACTGACTGCAGATTGTGTGGCAGGTCCCTACTGAGTCCATGAGTTACTTCCGTTGGGGCTTTGCTATTAATGGGGGGTGTCATAGGAGCTGAGATCGAAGCTATGTCTGCAAGGGATCCTGCTCACAGCCCTGAAATCTCACCGCACAGGTCGCAGCTCACACCTGTGTTCCTGATCATGTGCCTAGCACTTGGCTATGTGTGGTCAACACAGGTCGGGCCCCAGGTGACACCTTGGGGATTTTCTCCCCAGTAATTGTGTCGCTTGTTCACTGAGTGTCCTGTAAATTCAATAAGCATAAACTGTGCTCTTCATAATGATTTTCTTGCTATGTCAGCAGCTGTAGGTACTTAACGTGCATCAAGCAGTAATATTACCAGTATTAAGGTGTTGTAGATCAAATCTGTATTCTAGTGAAAAGATTCAGATTATCTTGGCATAGATGAGAATATAGTATTTTTCTTTTATGCATTAAAAAGGAACCTGTAAGCACTTTGACAGGTAAAGCGGCAATCAAAAAATGAAATAAATAATTTGGGGGCTCAAATACCCCCAATCCAGGTCTCCAGAGGGGTAACCTTCATCTATCAGTTAGTGCTAATGAGATCCTTGCTTTCTCTGCAGGGGAAATGTTCACAGTCACAAAGAAAACTAGTGCTCACTGAGGCTGGCTGTCACACAGAAATGTACATACACTCCAGGTTGTTCTGCCACAGTTCAACATAATGCTAGAGAAGAAAATAAAATAGACATTTTTTCAACCCATGAAATATGGCAGGAAACATGGGAATGAAGGGAGGATAAAAGGAAGGAAAAAAGAATATTTTCCTCTGCACAACCAAGCCAGCAAGACAGCAGTCAATTCAACTCATTATCTTGTAAGTTATGTAAATAAGGGGCAGAGTTTTCTGTTGAGAAAAATAACCTCCGTGTCAATTTATTCCTCAGCAGTTCAGCTTGAAGCAAATTGACCAGTCTAAGGTATTGGCAAATAGTAAGCAATAGAGAGGTTTTCTTTAATATTGTCTTAGATCGTTAATATAATCTTTTTAAGTGTCAACTGTTATGTAACTCCTATTTCAACCGTCTCCTCTTCTGAACTTCTGAGTAATGTTTCAAATTAATTTGTGCCCACATTCTGTCCAACCCACTTCTCCCAGGCAAAAGGGATGAAGCATAAAGTTCACAAAATAATTACGATTTTAATTGCCAGCCCTCAATTTTTTTCACTCACAGAACGAGAGGCTCCTCCAACCCAGGTACCAGACAACATTGCCTAGCTCTGTCGTGGGGTTCATTCTTCTCGTCCTTCCCCAGGGGACCTCCCATACCCCGAAAAGCCCTTCCTAGGGAAACTGTTAAACAGCCCAAACCTCTGCTGACAATCAAGGCAGCACCTGGCCTAGAAGATTGGCTGAAAAGCATACAGCACACTGTAAACCCCAGAGATGGAACTGGAACCTCAGGATTCCCATCAGCATCGTTACAGAACACCTGACCTGCAAATCTTTCTCAAGTTGGAAACGTCTTTTCTCTGCGCCTTCACTGTGGACATTTCATTTCGTCCTCTAGACCTCAAATTCTAATGCAAAAAAAACTTGGGCAAAATAACATAACTTTGAAAAAAAGGGCCACAAGTCCCCTACTTACTTCCCAAATTCAAGCACTCCAGCCCTGAGCTCATACCTCTGTACAGATCACGTTGGCTGGGATTTGTGGTTACAAAGTTGCCCTCGGTAACAATAATGGTCAAGGTGAAGTACAGGCAGAATTTTTAGCAAATGTATCTATTCATTCCTTCTCAAAAAGAAGGAAACCACAAGGCTTATTTAAACATACAAAGTTAAAAAAAAAAAAAATCTAGAAGAAACAAGTGGGCTAAAGACGCACATTTACTTTGGCAAGAAACTTTGAGTATTTCGGACAGATCAGAAACTGCAATTTTACAGTCTGTCATTATTGTACTGCTGGGCACATTTCTTGTTTTATTCCTGATCTGAAATTCTGTTTCTGAAACAGTTTGAAGTATTAGTTGATAGATTTGGGCCTAAACGCCACAGGGGGAAAAAATCCGATTAGCTTTATCAATTACGTAGTGATATTCAGAGTAAAGATTCAGACAGAGCGGCTCTAACGTGCTCTTAGTTCCAACAAAGACAAAGAAAAAGAGAGAAGTCCCCTAGAAGTGAATTAAGAACTGTTGTCTGTGCCCCATAAATCATGCCCCAGCTGCTCTCCCAGTTCCCTCTAGCTGACCATTCAATTCAAAGTCGTATTTTCCAGACAGTCTTAGAATTTGTTGTTTTTAGTTATTTATCTGCTTGTTCAAACTCACCAATTTGAGGACCTGCCAAAAAGGAGTGTCTTTCCCCGGGCTTCTCAGGCTGGGTTTGCTCAGATCTTGTGGTGTCTTCCTATCGGTTCTCTCCAAACCAGCACTCCAGTTACTCTGCGCTCCAGCTGGTTTTAAACATTATCAAGTGAAAGGTATTCATTTTCTAGACTTCCCTGCTCTCTCCACCCCTCTGATGAAAGGACCAATCACATCTTTGGGAAAAATAATCTCATCTTATTGAATTGTGAGGAGAGATGCAATTTTTGGAAGCTTAATTTATTGATGATTAAAAAACCACCTGCAGCTACTTGGTCCTTATATTGATCAGAAGCCAGAATAATGCTGTTTGCTGACTGGACTTTAAGACACCATATACTTGCTTTTCTTCTTTACAGATTTAAAAATCTCAAATTAATCTTTAAATAGTCAAGAATTAAATCCTAAAGCTTTCACTAATTGTCTTCTTAAGCTATTTTTTTAATCAAAAGATACTCTTTAATTACCTAATAGAACTGCTTCAGAAAGATCACTAAAATGGAAAAAGAGAAGCTCACATGTAATTTTTAAAACATAAAAGTTAACACTTTGTCCTGACCTGGTTTACAGCCCTAAAGCTTTGTCAAGAATGAAAATGAGGTTTCAGTTCTTTGGCACTAACCAGCCACAGGATCTAGCGCCGGGAGTTGAACAGGTGTACGCCCTATAACTGGCACTCTGTTTAGTGTTTTACGTGCATTGTTCCATTACAACAATAATGCTATGAAGTAGATTATTGTTGTTATTATCACTATTTTGTTGGTAAGAATACTGAGATTCAGAGAAATTATGTAGCTGCACAAGGTTATGCTACTTCGCTCCTCGTAGAATCTTATTAAATGTTTGTTGACTAAACCGAGGAACAAACCCTTAACCCACACTTAACATTGCTTCAAGTAAGTTTGCATGGAGAAAAGTGGGAAAAGCATGGGAAAAGTGATTTGGGAGAAAAAAACGTAATGTATCAATAAATACGATTATTTTAAGAAAGCTTCCTAACAGATAACAAGATTATTTCAGACCAGCCCTCAAAAAGAAATAGTCCCAGGTTTTTCACTATAATCTCAGTTTTAAACATCCTACCCTATCAACATTATCACTGTACTTTTCCAATCATATGATCCCATTTTTCTAAATTTCAGCTTTATTAAGGCACAACTGACATATAAAATTGCAAGATATTTAAAGTACACATCATGATGATTTGATATATACATACATTGTTAAAGGATTCCTCTCCATTGAGTTAATTAATACATCCATTACCTCACTTATTTATTTACTATTTGCTGAGAACACTTAAGTTCTACTGTCTTAGCAAATTTCAATTATACAACACAGTGTTATCAACCGTACTCACCATGTTATACATTAGATCCTCAGATCTTATTCATCTAATAACTGAAAGTTTGTACCCTTTTACCAACCTCTCCCTATTTCCCCCAGCCCCAGTCCTGGCAAGCACTTTCTACTCTCTATTTTTATGTTTGACTTTTTTTCTTTCTTTTATTTTTAGATTCCACATGTAAGTGATACCATGCAGTATTGTCTTTGTCTGGCTTATTTTACTTAGCATAGTGTCCTCAAGGTCCATCCATGTTGTCACAAAAGAATTTCCTTCTTTCTCAAGGCTGAATATTATTCCTTTGGGTATATATACCACATCTTCTTATCCATTCATCCCTTGATGGACACTTAGGTTGTTTCTATATCTTGACTATTGATATGATCCCACTTTTTAGAAGATTCTCACCGTAAGTCATGCCTCAATTCATCTCCCATTCACTCACTTACCCTCCACCTGGAGAGAAGAGACCTTGTTTTCAAAAGCCTGGATTTGGAGGACAAATTTATCTTTCTTGGAGGTTTGTGATTTACTTTTTAAAACTTAAAAATCATTATGTCTCTCCAAAGAAAGATGCTGAGAGGAGAAAAGTAATTTAAAGCTGCTTACATGAGTTGGGGGAACAGTACAAAGAACACTGACTTCCTTAATTTTCGTGTGGATTCTCTACTAATGCGAAACCATGTCTTGTGTATAGATTCATGCTTGCCACAAAATGAAATCTCTGACTGTGGATTCAGCAGACCCAAGTTCCAGGATTAGTTGCACTTACAATCTATATGAAAACATAACCAATGGCCACAGAAAGTCAGAATTAAGTATCCAAGGAAAGGCCCAAAGGCTAGAACTTTGAGGAGGAAGGCACCAATCATTAGGAAGATGTTGACATCTTCTATGTAATACAATAGAGTCCAAGGACTATAAGGGTAATATTACCTATTTAAAAGAAAAGAATATCAATTTGCCCACTATAAGCCAGGAAAGCTACTGGGCACTGGGGATACAACAGAAAAATGGCAAAGTTTCTTCCTGTCTTTGTAGAGTTTCCATTTTAATGGAGGTGCAAGGTCACTACACAAAATTTATTAACTATTATTGGGATAAGTATCTGTCCAATAACCATTAATAGGAATTACAAATGTCTCCAACATTTTGTGGCAGCAATCCCTATTTTAGAGATGGGCAACAGGCCAAGGGAAGTGAAAAGATGTGCTTGAGAAGGGCTCTGAGGTGGGTAACAGCATCAAACCCAGGACAAGTGTCCTTTTACCAGAGTCAGCACCTCACTTCTGGTGGGACTCCTGATTCCAACCCAAGACAAGAACCTGTGAAATGCACATCTCACATATCACAGGGTCTCAGCCAAAACGATCAATGCCACCGCCAGGACAGTAGTAGTGCCAGCATCTGTCCACTGAACTGTGTATAGATTCATGCTTGCCACAAAATGAAATCTCTGACTGTGGATTCTCTCTTACATACTCCCAAATAATCTCTATTTCTCCTTTGTGAAACTGGTGACTATCTTTTTAATGTGCGTCTCTTTTGCCTGACAGAAAAACTCGTGAGAACAAGGATTATGTCTCCTGCTCACCAACGGTGCTTCCAGGGCCAAGCACAGTATCAGAAGCAACTCAGTAGGCACTCAGTAAATATTTGTTGAATCAATTAATGAAAAGCGGAAGGAGAAGAGTTCCATATCAGAATAGAACCAAAAGGCAGGGAATCGGGATGGCATTGCAGAGGTCCTGTACAGTAAACTTGAGTGTTGAGTTTACTTTTACCTCTTCTCTCTTGCTTCTAAATTTTCAGATTATTAGTCATGGTGCTATTTTTCTGATGCTTCAATACTACGTTTTACTTATAAGCTCTTTGTTAATCCTTGGGCTCAGATTTTGATAAAGGAAGATACTCTTGTCTATTCACCTCCTTTGTCTGTCGTTTTGACTACCACCAAGAACACTCAAGCAGATGGTTGTAAGCTAATGCTGCTTCCCTGGGATTTAACATATAAACCTGAGCATTAGGAAAGATGCAGAATTGTTCCTGTTTTTAGATAAGGAAAGTAATCATTGTAAAAATCCATCGCAGTGAATGTTCCTTCCACATAGGAAGAAAAAACTATGCGTCAACTAAACTGAAATAATCCAACTTGTCTTTTGAGCTACAACAAATAATACATCTTGCAACATTTTTTCCAGAATATTAGCCTGTGTCCAGCTCCCCAGTTCTGTGCTTTCAAAGGATTGCTTCCATCTTAGCTAGGAGCAAACTAGAATTTATCTAAATCATTTTAAGGAATGTACAATAATTATTTTGAATATCCCTGCCCCATAACAAATTACTTGATAAATAAATTAATTCAACATTTAAGTTTTATTATAGCTAAGTATTTTTAATTTTTCTTATTTCTTCTTTAGGGCCTTGCTTCTTTCTCTAGGTGGGAGAATCTTACCCCAGATATTTTTGAGGATTTCCCTCTCATTTCCTTCATTCTCTGCTCCAATGATACCTCTACGCTGTGTCCTTCCCTGACCACCTTATATATAATTTTCCAGCTTTCTGCCTTGAGAGAGTTTCCAGACTCAGGGAGGAAGAAGTCAGACTCCCTAAATTGAAGAGATGGAGGTGGATGGTAACAAGAAAAAGCAGGAAAATGCCATCTCTAATGAGGAGATAAATCAACCATTGAAACTGACCAAATCTGATGCAGATGTTAGAATTAGCAGACTAAGATATTAAAACAATTATTATGACTGTATTCCATATGTATGTTGAATGTTAACTAGAGACGTGAAAAATGGTAAAATATAAAAATGTCCCTAATGAAACTTATAAAGATGAAAACTACAATGTCTGAAATAAAAAACACTCTAGATGGGAGTAATAGCAGATCAGGCAAACTAGATCAGAAAAGACAGGTCAACTTGAAGAAAAAGCAATAGAAACTTAAAAATAAAACATACAGAGAAAACAGAATTTTAAAATTAAAAGTGAATCAGTGAGTTATAGGAAAAACGGCCTAATACACATTTCATTAGTTACTTTAGCAGAAAAACATTCCAAGAAATAACTGGATTGTTTCCAAATTTGATTAAAATTTCTAAACTCAGAGATCCAAGAATTTCAACAAACTGCAAGTATAAGACACATGAAGAAAAACTACACCAAGTCTCATAAGAGTTGATTTGCTTAAAACCAGTGATTAGGAAAAACTTTTAAAAGCAGCCAGAGAACAAAAGACACATCACACCCAGAGGAACAAAGATAGGATGACAGGAAATTTCTCACTAGAAACAATGCAAGAGAAAAAGCAATGGAACAATGCAGAAAAGCAATGTAGTAAATGGGGGGGTAAAAAACATTTACCTAGAATTTTATAACCAGAGAAAATGTATTTCAAAAGCAAAGGCAAATAGAGACATTTTAGAATATACATAAACTGAAAGAATTCATCAACAGTAGACCTGCACTACAAGAGATGTTCAAGGAAGTCTTTAAGGCAGAAGAAAAATGATGCCAGATTGAAATATAGATCTACACAAAGGAATGAAGAGCAACAAAAATCTAATTATATGGGTAAATACTTAAGATTTTTTTCTTATTTAAATCTCTTAGAAATGTAATTGTTTAAGCAAAAATAATAAAAATGTAGTATGGGATGCATAGCATATGTAAAACTAAAGTGAATGAAAACAACACAAAGATCAGGAGTGAAGAAATAAAAGCATAGTATTGTGTGGTTCTTATGCTATATGTGAAGTGTCTATCACTTAAAGGTAGACTATGAGCTGTTAAAGCTGTATATAATAATTTCTAAAGCAACCACTGAAATAACAAAACAAAGATTTGTAGCTAAAAAGCCAACAAAGGAAATAAGATGGTACCGTAAATGTACAAGAGCAAAGATTAGATGGTGTATTAGTCAGGGTTCTCCAGAGAAACAGAACTGTGTGTGTGTGTGTGCGCGCGCACGCGTGTGTGTGTGTGTGTGTGTGGAGAGAGAGAGAGAGAGAAAGAGAGATATTTATTATAAGAGATTGACTTACATGATTATGGAGGCTGAGAAGTCCCAAGATCGGTGGTAGGTAAGCTAGAGACCCAGAGGAGAAGATGATATAATTCCAGTTGAGTCTGAAGGCCTGAGAACCAGGAGAGCTGATGGTGCAAGTTCCAGTCCAAATATAAAGGCAAGAGAAGATTGAAGTCCCATCTTAAAGACAGTCTTCCTCTACTCCATGAAGGCCTTTTTGTTCTGTTGAGGTCTTTAATTAATTGGATGGAGTCTATCCACATTAGGGAAGGCTATCTGCTTTACTTAGTCTAAAGATTCAAATGTTAATCTCATCTGGAAACACCCTCTTAGACACACCCAGAATAATATTTAACCAAATATCTGGCACTCCATGACCCAGTCACGTTGACAAGTAAAATTAACCATCACAGATAGGACAGGTAGAAAACAAATAGCAAGATGAGAGATATAAACTTAGCTATATCAATAACCACATTAAATGTAAATGGTCTAAACACCAAAATTAAAAGTCAGATATTGCCTGATTGGATAATAAAGCAAGAGCTAACTACATGCTGCCTACAAGAAATACACTTTAAATATAAAGACATAAATAGGTTTAAAAATAAAAGATGAAAAGGAGATATACCATGCTAACACTGATCAAAAGAAGGCTGTTGTGGCTATATTAACATCACAAAGAGTAAATTGCAGAGCAAAGAAAATTACAAGTAATAAAGTAGTCCATTTCATAATGATAAAGGGATAAATTCTTCAAAAGGACATAAACACATAATTTATAAAGAAGTTTCTCAAATCAATGACCCAAGTTTCCATCTTCAAAAACTAGAATGAAAAAGAACAAATGTAAAAAGAAGAAAGGAAATAACAAAGATGAAAATGAGAATCAGTGAAATAGAAAACAGAAACCAATGGAGGAAAAGAGTCAATAAAACCATCAATGGTCATTAAAATATCTCCTGAAAGAAAGAACAGTCCATAGAATTGTGTATCCAATGGAATTTGCTTGAGTGAATGAATAGTAGGAGTATGTATATTTATAATTGTGTAAGTTTAGATAAGTGACTTAAAACTTTAACTGGATGTTAGGATCACTTATCAAGCTTGTTAAAATGCATGTACCTGGGCCCCATTGGGGATTCTAATTCAAGTCTTATCATGAATATTTAAAACCTCTCTGAAAACTCTCATGAACACATATCCACAATTAAGAACTATTGACTTTTGTCATATGAGACTATATTTGTCTTTGATTTATTTTCCATATTAATATGAAGAGATAATGAGTCAGAGTTATCCTAAAGCAAAGAATTCCTCAGAAATGAATGTGTGCGAGCAGAGGCAAAGCATCAGGAGAGTAAGAAACGGGAAGTACATGAGACCCTTTCCTTCCACATCACATCAGCCCCCAACCATAATGTAAATGCCATCTCTGAGCACCCTACATGACAGCCCAGTGTCCTCCAGGTAATCCCTCCAAACATGATAGAATATGACACACAAACTAAACACAAAACCAGCTACATCCATTATAAAACATCAGAAAGGGTCTATAGGCTCTAAAATAATGAGAACAGGGGACCAGCCAGTGGCACAGTGATTAAGTTCGTGTGCTCCACTCCGGTGGCCCAGAGTTTGCGCATTCAGATCCTGGGTGCGGACCTATGCACTGTTCATCAAGCCATGCTATGGTGGCATCCCACATATAAAATAGAGGAAGCTTGGCACAGATGTTAGCTCAGGGATAATCTTCCTTAAGCAAAAAGAGGAAGATTGGCAACAAATGTTAGCTCAGGGCCAATCTTCCTCACCAAAAATAAATAATAATAATGAGAATAGGACAAATTTCTTACCAACAGAAACAAAGATTAAATAGCACCTTATGGAGAAATTTGTCACTACTACCTAAAAGAAATTTTTTTCACCTGATGACTAAAGTGATAGTTAAAAAAAATAATAGTGATGATGGTAATAATAATAATTCCTACCATTTATTGAGTGGTTACCATATGCCAAATCTACACTATTTGTGTATGTGTGTGTGTTGAAGGAGAGAGACTATATTTGCCTAATAGTGGTGTTTACCTCTTAAGTATAAGTAAGGAAACAGTTGCGAAAGCTAAGTTCACAAGAATTTTTGATCCTAGACCAACAAGCCAATCGTGTCCATCAGAACAATATTTTAGGGTATTAAAAGTTATTATTGCGTGATTGAACCTCATAAAATTCTGTGAACTACTCTAGCTTATCAACTGAAGACCCGTTGGGGTTTAGGGGAAGTGGTGGGGGCTGTTCATATCTTCTGTCCAAAAATCCCCAAGAGGAACTTCTAAAAGCGCTCGGAGAAAGTGAAGTAAGAGCTACTGGCCCACCTTCACTCTGCAAGGTTTCCTGCCCAAGTGAGGCAGTGAGGAAGACGGGGAGTCAAACCAGCTGAGGAATTACTGGGCAAACTGAGGAGTTCTAGCGCAATTCCCTGGAAAGTGCGTAAATGCTGGCCGTTGTGATGAAATGAAACATAAGGCATGTGAGATAAGAAAACTTGAAGAAAGAGCCGTGTGGGTGTGTGTTTTGAAGGGCATTTATGAGTTCTTATTGAAATGGCTCTCTGGAGATTTACAGGGAGCTACGCACAGAAATATTTCCCTTTACAGAGAGTTTCAAAGAGGGTAAAAAGTGAGTGAGGCGAAGTAAATGATATTTTAAGACGTAGTTATTTTGGTACCAACTGAAATTTCCATTCAGATATAATTTGAGAACCCCTCAGGTGACATTTTCATGCAATGAAAAAATATAATAATACAATGGCAGAATTTTTAAAATCTATCTACCCTCAAAATTTATTTTAACAGCAAACAAAATTTTCCCAACCTATCTCATGTCAGTCACGGGCATAAATATGACAGCTGGTCAGCTCATAGCAGAGGGCATCAGGGACCTCTACATAATGACATATGAACAACAGATTTCATTTACAAATTCTATATAAACTGTTATTGCTGTTCATTATTTTCAACTCCCAGTTTGTGCAAACTTTTTTTGACTTATTCCTGTCTCCTAGTTATATTCTTTATATTGACTGTAATAATGTAACAGTATATATTTTAAATAATAAAAAATAGAAAAGAGGAAAAATCAAGAAATGTCTCTAAGGAGATACATACAGACATGGGTGAGTGCATCACTGAATCTGTCTGATCAGATCCATGCATCTATTTATTCTTACTTTAGACACAATTCTAACAAGCTTAGTTATCTGGCTTCCATGACTGCAGGGTGCTGTAAAGAAGAAATTAAAAGTACAGAGGTAGCACCGTGTCCTCAAAGTTCATCCACATTGTAGCATATGACAGAATTTCCTTCTTTTTTATGGCTGAACAATATCCCATTGTATGTATACACCACAATCGCTTTATCCATTCATCCCTTGATGGACATTTAGTCATTACCACTGCCTGGCTATTGTGAATAATGCTGCAATGAACTCTGGAGTGCAAATCTCTTTGAGATCCTTTTTGCAATTCTTTTGGATAAATACTCAGAAGTGGGATTGCTGGATCACATGGTAGTTAAGGACAAATACTGCATGATCACTTACATGAGGATCTAAAGTAGTCAGACCCACGCAAGCAGAAAGTACAACAGTGATTGCGGGGGCTTAGGGGAGGGGAAATGGGGAGCGGCTGTTCAATGGGTTTGCACTTTTAGTCAGGCAAGGTGAAAAAGTTCTAGAGACTTGCTGTACAACAATGTGCATATGGATAACGATACTGTTCTGTACACTCAGAGCACTCAGAGTTTTGTTAAGAGGAGACTCTCATGTTATGTATTTTTTACCTCGATAAAAAAAAATGGACAGAGGAAAACTCGAGATACCAGAGAAGGAAGCAGGAAGTGATTGCTACAGCCACTTTAGGAGACAGTCTGGCAGTTTCTTACAAAACTAAACATATTCTTATCATATGATCCAGTAGTCATGCTCCTTGGTGTTTACCCAAGTGAGTTACAACTTACATCCACACAAAAACCTGCACACACCTGTTTATAGCAGCTTTATTCATAATTGACAAAACTTGGAAGCAACCAAGATATGCCTCAGTGGTGAATGGATAGATAAACTGTGTGCTAAAAAGAAATGAGCAATCAAGCCATGAAAAGACGCGGAAGAAATTTAAATGCATATTACAAAATGAAATAAACCGACCTAAAAAAAAAAAATACATGCTGTATGATTCCAGCGATACAGCATTCTGGAAAAGACAAATCTATGTAGACAGCAAAAAGATTAATGGTGGCCAGGGGTTAGAGAGGAGGGGGCACTGAATAGGCAGAGCACTGAGGATTTTTAAGGCAGTAAAACTATTCTGCACAGGGGCCAGGCCGGTGGAGCAGCAGTTAAGTTCACACATTCTGCTTCTCGGCGGCCCGGGGTTCACCAGTTCAGATCCCGGGTGTGGACATGGCACTGCTTGGCAAAAGCCATGCTGTGGTAGGCATCCCATGTATAAAGTAGAGGAAGATGGGCATGGATGTTAGCTCTGGGCCAGTCTTCCTCAGCAAAAAGAGGAGGGTTGGCAGTAGTTAGCTCAGGGTTAATCTTCCTCAAGAAAAAAAAAGTAAACAAACAAAAAGAAAAATTATTCTGTACAGTACTAAAATGGTGGATAAATGTCATTATACATTTGTCAAAACCCATAGAATGTACAGCACAAAGAGTGAGCTGTAATGTAAACTATGGACTTTAGATGATAATGATGTGTCAAGGCAGCTTCATCGATTATAACACATGTACCACTCTGGTGAGGGATGTTGATGGTAAGGGAGGTTGTGCGTGTGTGGGAACAAGGAGCTATATGAGCACTCTGAACTTTCTGCTAAATTTTGCTGTAAACCTAAAACTGCTCTAAAAAAATAAAGTCTATTATTTAAAAAAAAAATGAGGTGATTTCAGGCCACCAGTCAGCAAGGGAAAATCAAAAATATATAGAATAAATAAAATAAAGAATTCACTAAAAAATTAAAATGCAGAGATACTCAGGGTCAAGATAAATAGCTCTGTATATGGTGATAGCACCTGGGAGCGTCAATGGATTATAGCACAAAGCAATAATGAAAAATTGATATTCATAATTATGATTTTAACTTAGTCATTACACTAATATTTACTAAGCATTTTCCAGGCAACAAATATTGAAGGGAGAGAACATGTGGCTTATGGTGATGCCAGTCATAGATGCTTACCTCTATGGGCTTTTAGCCTGGTAAGAGTAGAACAATGAAGAGGTGCAGCGCAACAACTACACAGCAACGGAGAAAAGTTTCAGCGCCATAAATTAGGGATATAGCGGTGCTTGGGAGCTCAGCCGGAGACAGTCAGACAGCTGAATAGGCAAGATGATCTCAAGTGCAAGAACTTGCTGGGGAGCTAAGATTTAAATAGGAGTATCCTGTAGTGATTATGAGCATGATTTCTGTAGTCCTACTTCCTGGGTTTAGATGCCAACTCCACTACTTACTAATTGTGTGCCTTTGGGCAGTTACATAAGATTACATGGGTTAATATAGTCAAAGTATTTAGAACAGGGCATAAAAAGGCTTGCAGTCAAAATTTAAATAGGAGATTAATGAGGGTTAATGAGTCCAAAGGATGTGTCAGGGAGGGGAAAGTCCCCCTTCTACCCTTCTTGGTTTCTTACAGCCGGACTAATAAAAATTGATAAAAGACCAGATCAACAGGAGGAAAACCCAGTTTAATGTGCATGTATTAGAGATCATAGAGAAACAATGCTCTGGGAGTTAACAAAGACAGTATAATATTTTTTACACAAAGAAACAATAAATTTGTGAGGAATGGCAGGACAAAGAAACTTAGGTTTGAGGTGCGTAATTAGTGAGGAATTTAAGCAGATTTAGGCTTGAGGGAGTAAACCAGCGAAGTCTGTCTGTGCAGCTTCCCGGCCGTGTAGCTCTGGTGTTAAGGACGCAGGGAGAGCACCTTTCACGTGGGAGATTGATTTCCTGCTTTCAGAGGAAACAGAGACGGGAGAGTCAGGATGCCCTTTTTGCTTCTCAAGTAACTTTAGTTTAAAATAATCAATACGCCATTGTGGGATATTCTGGGTGGCCTGCCCTGGGCCCCAACACGTGCAAATGAACAATATGATCCATGTGGTCAGACAAGAATAAACAATGATTGTATATATGCATCCACCCATCCATATCTGTTCACTAAAAATAAGTCTAACAGTGTATGGAAAAGCTCACAGTAAATGGTTAGAAAACAAACAGCCGTTGAGAGAATGCTCTTACAAATAGATGCACGGGTTCAAATCTCTGGTCTGGCTGAGAGATCTTAAAAAGATACTGAAACTCTCTAAACCGTACTTCCCCAGAGGCCAAATGGGGATAACAATATGATGCCTATGTTATAGAGTTGTTGTGAAGAATAAATGAGATTGGATCTGTAATGTATACTACTCAACAAAATTATTAATAATTTTCTGGCTAACTAAAGGAAGAAAACCTTTTTGATTGCAATCACTTTATTAAAAAGACCTTTGAAATTTACCTACTTTCAAGCCTTAATAGACTCCTCAGCTTCGTGACTTGTTGACTACCTAGAATATGACTTTTGTTAAAGAAACTATCTTTCTCTGCCTTTTCATATGCTGGCACTGCTTTCTGGAATGCTTATCCTCTGTCCTCCAAAATCAGCTGTCACCTGTATGTATCATTTCATTCTTATCATCACACTCCAACATAGAGAATCACTTATTCCTCACTCATTTCAGTTCTCACGGTTCCTTATACTGACACCATTATAGCATACATCCCACTGTGTCTTAAAAATATACTATCTACCTCCAGATAGATCAGATTCCACAGGTTAAGGGTTCAGTCCTACAAGACTGTTCCTCCTCTCCCCCTTCAAACACCAGTTGCAAGCCCAGGTTGTTATCTGTGTTTCCGACCAACTGGCTACAAACCAGAGGTTCCAATGACCCCCTCCAACTCAGAATGCAAACCTCAAGTTCAGGCTATATAACCCCTACTTCTGACCTACTGGCTATAAATTGGCGATTCCAGCAACCCCCTCCCCAGGTGAGATTACTTTGCTGGAGCGGGTTGGAGAACTCAGAGGAACATTTCACTCACTAGATCACCAGTTTATTATAAAAGGATTTAACTCAGGAACAGCCGGAGGGAAGAGATGCATAAGGCAAGGCACATTGGAAGGGGCACAGAGCTTCCACGCCCTATCTGATCACGCCACTCTCCTCAAATCTCCATGTGTTCACCAAGCCAGAAATTCCCCAAACTCTCCCCTTTTGGGGGGTTTTTATGGAGGCTTCATTACATAGTTACGATTGATTAAATCATTGGCCATTTGGCAATTGATTCAACCTCTAGCCCCTCTCCCCTTCCCAGAGGTTGAGGGTGGGACTGAAAGTTCCAACCCTCTAATCACAGGGTTGGCTCCACTGGCAACCAGTCACCATCCCTAAGTGCATCCAAATGTCACCTCATTAACATAACAAAAGACACCTTCAGCACTTAGGAAATTCCTAGGGTTTTAGGAGCTCCACACCAGAAACGAGGATGAAGACCAAATATACATTTCTTATTATAAATCATAATATCACAGGTCACAACTATCGTTTCAACAAGAGTCCAATTAAATTAAGCACCTGGGTGCTTTTCTTGTCAGCTCTTCAGGTATCTTACTAGTACTTCTTATTCTTTTTAAAGTAAAATATAAATTAACTTATTAAAAGGACTATACATATATCCTTATTAAATTTTCTTTGTTTCTAGTTAATATTCTAAACTGTAAGGATCTTTTTAAATCACTATATTGCAACCTCACTACCAACCCCAAAAAAAGGGGGTAACCCATAAATCCCAAAGGAGGTAAATGATTAATTAAACTATGGTATACTAGTATCATGGAATACTGGAAGCCATTAATTGGCATTTATGAAAACGGTATGGTAGCATGAAGAAATGTTTAAGATATAATATCATGCATCTAAATTAAACTTTAAAGCTTTTATGAATGCCAATATGTCACAAATACTTAAGTAAATATTTGTGGAAGAAAACACAGCCAAAGGTTGATTCCAGGTGGTAAAACTATGGATGATTTTTTCTCTATTCTTGTTCTCTTTTCCCAAATGTTCTATACTTCTGTACTGATCTTTAAATCAAAGAAAATATCTAAAGAAAAAAAATGAGGATGAAGATTTTAAGTTATTATTTCAAGGAATCAGAAGAAAATAACTTTTCCAAAGATTATTCCCACTTTCTGCCGCACTGCAGTCTTCCCAGCCCGGCATGCAGACTTTAGCTATATGACCTCGAATGTGCTTTCCAGCTGATTCTCACCTCCTATGGAAAACCTATGGTCCAGTCAATCAGGTGCTTCACTGTTTCCTAATTACTGGCATGCTTTTGTGCCTCTAAGCTTTAGCACATGTACTTCGGTCTGGAACTCTTTCCCCCATCACTCTTGTAATCTTACATGACATTGAAGGTTCATTTCAAGAGCCACCTACTTCATGAAGTCCTTTCAGCTTCCCCAGCTGGAGATGTTTGCCCTAACCCTTGTAACTTTCCTCTGGACTGTAGTCTGTTTTGCCTTACTTTTTGCTTGTGCATTTTTCTTATGCCCTGTCCCCATCCTCCCATCTCAACACACACATACACACTCACATGCTCACACGTTTATGGGCAGTAGTTTTGCTCTAGAAGAAAGGCTGCTGGAAGAGTGATTCAGCAGTCTGGTTTCTCTGTTAACTTGTAAGATGGTCCTACGTTGTTGAGAGTTAATATGGTTATTCCAAGTGGAAGAAAATAAATTGAAGTTACTTGGAATAAAATGAATAACAGAGAAAACTCATTTGATCCTCTCAGGGTACATTGTTTATGGAGAAAAAAATCAAGAGCCTAGGCTATAAACCAAGAGGAAAGTGGCCTGAGCCAGCCCTCTCACCCCCCTCCCTCCAATTCTCGGGCTTCAAATTACATGAGCACATGCCACCCTGACATGCCACTCCCACTTATTCCCACCAATACTGCTCTTTATCTCCAATTCTTTGATGATTCTTTCCAGTGTCTCATCTCTGATCTGCCCTGATTCTGTTGACCATTTCCAACTCCTCTTCATCTGCTCTTTCACCTCCAGCATTGATGACTGCCTCATTTGTCACTCCCTGACAGTCTCACCTGCTTCTACCCTCACACAGCAAAATGTTTCCTCAGGTGGTGCAGCTCTCAGCTGGTGATCTTAAATCACCCAGGCTCTGAGTGATTTGTGTCTTCAAAAGGTAACCCTTAACTTTGAACTGTACATCTCTTTCCTTTGAGAGACAGTTCCCAAGTCCCATAGAATCTGAGTCAGAAAACTTTCAAAATGACATTTCCTAGCAGACTTCTTCTATAAACCCTGGGCCAATCTCCAAAAGAAAATACATATCCCTTGACTAACCCCAACCAAGAATAAGACCCTGATCTTCTGGGGGTACCATTCTGCTCCTCTTCCATATGTATGGAGTCTTAATCCTTCTAGTTTCCAGGTACATGACCTTGAGCCCAAAGTCCCATTTTCATGTTTCCCTCTTCTCCCAACCTTTCTGGGGTTCCCAAAGAAAAATTAAGGTACTACTGTGACATTTCAGAGCTCCTGAAGTAAGGATGTAAGTTTAGCCCCACAATTGTTCAAGGCTATTTGTAATACAGAGATCAACTGGACTTCTAGAAGTTTGAGGCTATTGTATATTGAAGATATAGAAAATTGAAAAGGCAAATACTTGGAGTGGGAAAAAAAAGCCCTAATACCTACTGGAGTTCCCTAACGTGTGAGAATGAATTGTTTATTCACTATTGAAATTAAGAACCAAATCATATTCTTAAAAACTTGCTGAAATGGTGACATTAGATTCCAGATACTTAGAGATTCATATACTATTGTCTCTACTTCTTTATATATCCAAAATTTCCCAGAATAAAAAGTTTATATGTACATTAAAAAAGCTTATATACACATAAGCTGTTTACTTATTTAGGTGCATTGTACATCTAAGAGCCTTTCATGAGGAAATAATATGAGAAATACAAAATTTTATGCATATGTATCTTCATCTTAGCATTATTTGAATAGTAAAAAGTTAGAAGGAAATCCAATTGCATTCATTCATACTCTGCAGTTATTAAAATATGTAGTGGAATATTTAATAACACAAGAAAATATTTGATATATCACTAAATTTGAATGAATCAGATTATAAAAAATATATGGAATTTCATTTACTCAAAAAACAAGATATGTATATAGCAAAGATAGTGACTGCATATATGTATGGTCAACTAGGGCTGCCACAATAAAATATCATAGGCTGGGTGGTTTAAACAACAGAAATTTATTTTCTCACAGATCTGGAGGCTGGAAGTCTGACATCAGGGTGTGCCAGAATGGTCAGGTTCTAGTAAGAGCTCTCTTCCTGGCTTGCAGACAGCTGCCTTCTTGCTGTGTCATCACACACTGGGAGGGAAAGACATAAAGTTCTCTGGTGTCCCTTCTTATAAAGGTACTAATCCCATCAGACCAGGCGCCTGCTCTCCTCATTTAACTCCCTCCAAAGGCCCTATCTCCAAACACCATCACTTTGGGGAGTAAGGCATCAACATACAAATTTCAGGTGGACACCAACATTCAATCCATAGCATATATCAATGTTAAAAGTAAGTATCTGTAAGGTTAATTACTTCTTTTAATATGTTCTGGGTCTTCCATATTTGCTACAACAAGTATGTACTCTATGTAATCAAAAGAAAAAAATCCACAGTAAGTACTATTTTCTATGGCTTAGAAAGGCTTTTGCTTCCAGCTATAAAGGTTTAACTTGGAGAAAACCAATTCCCCCACTGAGAATAACAAGAGAAGTCTGTAAAATACAAAAAAAAAAAAGAAATATGAATGAAAGTATCAAATACTACCAAGAGAGCCAGGACATGACAGGCTGAGAGCACTGAAGTGAACCTGACATTTTTCAACACTTTTCCCTTCAAGGCATTTGCTAATTCATAAGTATGTGGATGTGGAGGCTCAGAAGCTGATCAAAAACTGGATAATAGGAGAAAATTTAAGGAGAATTTTCAGCAGTGACATATTAGCAGTTTAGGGCTACCAATGCAGGACTTGAGTGACCGAAATCCAATAGAGAGGAGAAGCTCAGAAAAGTGAACCTGTTGTCAAAAGTCAACAAAGAGTGCCTGCTAAGAGACTGAAAATCTCAGCAAAACTATTGGCAGTCCCATTGTGCTGAGCAGATAAACCCCAGAGTTACATGTCTGCTTATTTAGAGGAATACTGATCAACAATCCAAGGCTTCAGAAGGACTGCATCCTAGAAACTAAGGTGAGGTAGAAATAGATCAGGTCTTTAAAAAAACTAAATTAAAGCTTAGAATCAGTTCAAGCCCTGAGTGAATTAAGATGATCCACTCTTCTCTGGAGGAAGATAATCATCTGGAGCCTTGACAGCATTTCACACACAATGTCTGACATTTAATCAAAAATTACTAGGCACACATATCAAAAGAAAAGAAAAGGCATAGAGCAGATGATAAAAATATGTGGATAAGGATGTTAGAATTAATAAACAGTCATTTATTAAAAAACCTGTGATTTACATGTTCAAAATTTAATAACAAGACAAAGAATTCCACCAAAGAGCTAAAATCAAGAAGAAGTATAAAATGGAAATTCCAGAACTGAAAAATACAACAGAAATCAGAAATGCAATAAGTAAGTTAAAGAACAAATTAGACACTAACATAGCTTCATATATATAAAGCCGACAGAATTAAAAGGAGAAAGAAACAGTTTCCCAATCTTAGTGGGAGTTCTTAACATACTCTCTATTTTTGATTAAACAAGTGCAAAAAAATAAGAATATAGAACTTTACTGTCCAATTTAATAGGCACTAGCCACATACAGCTATTAAACACTGGAAATGTTGCTGGTGCAACTGAAGAAGTGAATTTTTAATTTTATATATTGTTTTAATTAATTCAATACAAATTTAAAAACTGATGGTCTATAGAAGTTTTTATGTTAAACGTGGTTCTATCATTTTGGTAAGGCTGCATTTCACTTTAACTGTTGCATTGAGGAAGATATTATTGCTGTAGGTAGTAAATGTGTCCGGTGCTTCCACCAGTTCTAGTGCTACACATAAAGATATCATCGATCTAATTGGGGTTAACAGGTTAAGTTGGAATGATTTTTTCTGCATATCAATGTAAGATTTTAATGTATTAATTTTAATATCTTATGCAGACTGCAGGAATTAAAGACTATATAAATTGCATTAGTAATTAATTAAATATTTATTTTAATTATAATGAAATTAAATTGTTTTTCTAACTTAAAAAATTAATAAGGATAAATTTTTAATTTTAAAATTAAAGCACCCTATAGATGTAGACATGAATGGAGATGCAGAAACTAGTACTATAACTGATATAACAACTTTGTAAAAATACTTGGAAAAGGGATGCTGTAAATTTCACAATAAATGGCAACTTTAACTTTTTATGAAAGAACAAAGCAAAATAACTCTTCGCTTTGTAAAAGAATTTTAAAAATAAAGTGAATACTATTAAAAGTCATGTTCAGCATATAAGAAGTTTACTTTCGGGGCCAGCCCAGTGGCACAGTGGTTCAGCACACACGTTCCGCTTCGGCAGCCTGGGACTTGCCAGTTTTGATCCCCGGTGCGGACATGGCACCACATGGCAAGCCATGCTGTGGTAGGCGTCCCACATATAAATTAGAGCAAGATGTTAGCTCAGGGCCAGTCTTCCTCAGAAAAAAGAGGAGGATTGGCAGATGTTAGCTCAGGGCTAATCTTCCTTGGGAAAAAAAAAAGAAGTTTACTTTCAACAGTCAAAAAGGAATTGGCAAAACTAGTCACTTGAAATCAGAATTGAAGGTTGGTCCAATAAAAAGTGTTAAAAATTTTTGATAGGAGCCAGCCTTTTAACTTTGTCCAGCTGTAAAACAACTTGGATTTTGCGCAAAATAGAAAACCATTTTTAGATGGAGACATGAAGAAATAAATTATCATTTGAGATATGGAAATTTTGCTAGAAACTTATGAGAAAAGCCCAAAAGAGATATTTTACAGAAAGTAAAAGATCTTTGATTAAGCCATCAAACCGTTGCCCACAAAATACAAGAGCTTTCTAAAAATATAAATGAATACTTGATTGAAAATTTGAAAAACTGCAACTACTTTTCTTTACCACTAGATGAGTCATACAGTATACCAGGCTCTGCCCAATTAATATTTTGGGTATGTATTGACTCAAAGGACTTCCCAATTTTTTTTTTTTTTTTGAGAAAGATTAGCCCTGAGCTAACATCTGCCACTAATCCTCCTCTTTTTGCTGAGGAAGACTGGCCCTGAGGTAACATCCATGCCCATCTTCCTCTGCTTTATATGTGGGATGCCTGCCACAGCATGGCTTGCCAAGCGGTGCATAGGCCCATGCCCAGGATCCTAACTGGCAAACCTTGGGCCACCAAAGCAGAGCATGAGAACTTAACCACTATGTCACCTGGCTGGCCCCAGGACTTCCCAATTTAAAAAAAAAAAATATTGGAAATTCACAGCCTAAAACTTTGAACTGGCACCATAGATACCTTTAAATCTTTTTTATCTGTCAAGGAAAAATTTTAACTAGACATGAAAAAATTAGTTTCTGTCACAACAGATAGTGCTCTGGTTATTTTAGATCAAAAATCCGTATTTATTGGAATTTTGAGTAGGAGACACACTTTCCTCATTACTTCATTCCAATATGTGATATATATTGAAAACATTTGTGCACAGCTTTCTGAAACAGTCTCTATGAAAAGTGTCATGCACACACATGTTTAAATTGTGCAGTATATATATGCAAATACTAAGATCCATCACCAATTTGTGGACCTACTGAAAGAAACAGAAGACAGTGAATTTAATTATCTTGGGTTCTTTGCCAATGTTCATTCGTTAAATTGTGGAAGGCTTTTACAACTATTTATTGTATCATTAACTCATTTCAAATATCCAATAATCAAAAGGAATGCCTTTCAAATATCCAATAATCAAAGACAAAATATCATGAGTTTGATTTACGTTCACTCACTGGTATCACACTTCATGTGAACGAACTAAAATTTCAAGTTCCAAGGAAAGAAAAAGCTTATTGTAACCTAGTGAGACAGATATGATAGTTTATGTTACATCAAAATTTTCTGCGATACAAATCAGTAATATTTGCTTTTGCACATTTTGCTAACGTGAATCAACATAGAGAAGATTTTCGTTGCAATTGACACTATTATATAAATGGGCTACAAATATTATAGGAAAATTTGAATGATACTTTGTTCATGTTGATAAATTTAAAATTACTTTTCAACTTTAACAATATGCCTTTGAAACTGGTATTAGTAGTACTGAGTTGGCACAAAAGATAGTAAATTTGTTAAATTTGAACAGATGTAGTTTTGAAAACTTTTTGCTTCAAAAATTAGATTATTCTAAAAGAGATAAACCAGTTTTCTCAATGTAAACATAAATATTAAAGGAAAATAACTTTTTTGGCATCTGATTCAGGTATTGAGACTTTCAAATTTCATTGAAACAATCTGGATATGTGAGTCTGTGTCTATTTTTTCGACAGTAAATTTTATGAAATCTAAACAGGAATCAAAATTTAGCACTTGAGATGTGCTGTACATATAAAATATATATCAGACATTGAAGGCCAAATGTGAAAAAAATATTAGTAGTAATTTTATACTTATTATATATTGAAATGATACTGTTTTGGATATATATGACTGAAATTAATTTCACCTTGGACTTTTACTTTGTAATGTGGCTACTAGAAAATTTAAAATAAGAATGTACGTAGATAGCATTATATTTCTATCAGGCTGTGCTGATATAGAAGATTTGAACAGCAAGAATGATCAGCTTGACCTGATTAACATGTATAGAACACTGAATTCAACAACTGCAGAACACACATATTTTCATGCATACATGGAACATTTATCAAAATTGATCATATGCTGGGCCCTAAAGCTAGTTTCAATAATTTTCAAAGAATTGAAATTACCAAAAGTATGTTCCATGTCTTATATTTGCCCTACATTTATAACAGTGGGAAAAAAACCCAGAAGAAATAAAAATACCCAATGCCAATATAATACTCAAGGAAACAAAAATATGACAGGTAGACTTACATTATGCAATCATTAAAATGAGAATTATGAAGAACACAAAGATTTTTGTGAAAAATAAACATTGCATAAAAACATAGAGCTCAAAATAGCATATATAGGGGCCAGCCCTTTGGCTGAGTGGTTAAGTTCACATGCTCTGCTTCAGCGGCCTGGGGTTCACTGGTTCAGATCCTGGGTGTACACCTACACTCTGCTCATCAGGCCACACTGTGGTGGCATCCCACAAAAAAGAACTAGAATGACTTACAACTAGAATATACAACTATTTACTGGGGCTTTGGGGAGAAAAAGAAAAGGATGATTGGCAACAGATAGTAGCTCAGGGCCAATCTTCCTCACCAAAACAAGAAAAACATACCTTTAAAAAGTAATAATAATAATATACACCTACACATATAAACAGTATGTATTTTGTTGTTTATTTTCTTAATTTTGGTAACATTGGTTTATAACAATATATAAATTTCAGGTGTACATCACTATATTTTGATTTCTATGTAGATTACATCATGTTCAACACCTAAAAACTAATTACAATCCATCGACATACACAAGTGTCTAATCACTCCTTTTGCCCTCTTCCTTCACTCCTTCCCCTCTGCTTACCACCGCTCCAATCTCTGTTTCTATGTGTCAGTTTGTTGTTGTTTTTATTATCTTCTGTTTATAAGTGAGATCACAGGGCATTTGGCTTTCTCCCTCTGACTTATTTCGCTTAGCATAACACCCTCAAGCTTCATCCATGTTGTCACTAATAGCCAGATTTCATCGTTTTTTAAGACTGAGTAGTATTCCATTGCGTATATCTACTACATCTTCTTTATCCATTCCTCCCTTCATGGGCACCCAGGTTGCTGCCAAGTCTTGGCTATTGTGAATAATGCTGCAATGAACATAGGGGTGCATATATCTTTACACATTTGTGTGTTCATGTTCTTTGGGTAAATACCCACCAGTGGAATAGCTGGATTGTATGGTAGTTCTACTCTTAATTTTTTGAGAAATCTCCATACTGTTTTCCATAGAGGCTGCACCAGTTTGCACTGCCACCAGCAGTGTATGAGGGTTCCCTTTTCTCCACACCCTCTCCAACACTTGTTATATCATGTCTTGTTAATTACAGCCATTCTGACAGGCATGAGGTGATATCTCACTGTAGTTTTGATTTGAATTTTCCTGATAATTAGTCATGTTGAACATCTTTTCATGTGCCCTTTGGCCATCAGTATATCTTCTTTGATGATGTCTTTCATATTGTTTGCCCATTTTTCAATTGGGTTGTTAGTTTTTTTGTTTTTGAGATATATGAGTTCTTGATATATTTTGGATATTAACCCCTTATCAGATATATTCTCTGGAAATATCTTCCCCCAATAGTTAGGATGCCTTTTTGTTTTGTTGATGGTTTCCTTTCTATACAGAGCTTTTTAGCTAGATGTAGTCCCATCTGTTTATTTTTTCTATTGTTTCACTTGACTGGTCAGACATAGTGCTTGAAAAATATGCTGCTAAGACCGATGTTGAAGAGTGTACTGCCTATGTTTTTATCTAGAAGTTTCATGGTTGAGGTAGGGCTGTATTGCTATAAACTTCCCTCTTAGAACCACTTTCGGTGTATCCCATAAATTTTGGTATGTTGTATTTTCATTTTCATTTGTCTCCAGGTATTTTTTTATTTCTTCCTTGATGCAATCATTGTTAAGTAGCATTTTGTTTAATCTCCACATATTTGTGGCCTCTCTGATTTTCTTACTGTAGTCGATTTCTGGTTTCATACCATTGTGGTCAGAAAAGATGCTTGGTATTATTTCAATCTTCTTAAATTTATTGAAACTTGTTTTGTGGCCTATACTATGTGATTAATCCTGGAGAATGTTCCATGTGCATTTGAAAAAAAAAATATATTCTGTGGGTTTTGGATGGAATGTTCTGTATATGTCTACTAAGTCCATCTGGTCTAAGGTGTCATTTAAGGTCAATGTTTCCTTATTGATCTTCTGTTTGGATTATATATCCCTAAGTGTAAGAGGAGTATTAAAGTCCCCTACTATTATTGTGCTGCTGTCTATTTCTCCTTTTATGTCTGTTAATAATTGCTTTATATATTTAGGTGCTGTTATGTTGGGTGCATAGATATTTACAAGTGTTATAACTTCTTGTTGGATTGTTCCCTTTATCATTATGTAGTGCCCTTCTTTGTCTCCTGTTACAGTTTCTGTTTTAAAGTCTATTTTTTCTGATATAAGTACTGCTACCTCAGCTTTCTTTTCATTGCCATTTGCATGGAGTACCTTTTTCCATCCCCTCACTTTCAGTTTGTGAGTGTCTTTAGGTCTGAAGTGTGTCTCTTGTATGAAGCATATGTATGGATCTTGTTTTCTTATCCAATAGGCCACCTTATGCCTTTTGATTGGAGTATTTACTCCATTGACATTTAAAGTAGCCATTGATAAGTATGTACTTATTGCCCATTTTGTTACTTTTTTCTGGGTGTTTTAGTAGTTCTCTGTTTCGTTCTTCTTCTCTTGCTCTCTTCCTCTTGTGGTTTGATGACTTTTTTAGTATTATGTTTAGGTTCCATTCTCTTATATTTTTGTGTATTTATTAAAGGTTTCTGGCTTGTGTTTACCATGAGGTTCATATGTAATAATCTGTGTATATAGCAATCTATATTAAGTTGATGGTCTCTTTAGTTTGACCTCTTGCTAAAAACTCTACTCTTTTACTCCCCTCCTCCCACATTTTATGTTTTTGATATCATATCTAACCTCTTTTTTTGTGGTTGTGTATCCATTAGCCTCTTATCATGGAAGTAGATGATTTTAGTACTTTTGTCTTTTGACCTTCATATTAGCTTCATAAGTGGTTGATCTGCTACCTTTACTGTATATTTGCCATTATCAGTGATCTTATTGCCTTTTTTTTGATAACTTTCTTATTCTTATTTGTGGTCTTCTCTTTTCCACTTAAATTAAGTGCCTCTAGCATTTTTTGTAAGCCTCATTTCTTGGCAATAACCTCCTTTAGGTTTTGCTTGCCTGGGAAACTCTTTAGTTCTCCTTCCATGCTGAATGATGACCTTGCCAGGTAGAGTATTCTTGGCTATAGGTTTTTTCCTTTAAGCACTTTAAAAATATTGTGCCATTCCCTTCTAGCCTGTAAGGTTTCTGCTGAGAAATCAGCTGATAGCCTTATAGGATTTCCTTTGTATGTAACTTGTTGCCTTTCTCTTGTGCCTTATAGGATTCTCTCTTTATCTTTAATTCTTGACATTTTAATTATAATGTGTCTGGGTGTAGGTCTCTTTGAGTTTATCTTACTTGGTGCTCTCTGTGCTTCCTGTATCTGGATGTGTGTTTCCTTTTCCTTAGATTAGGGAAGTTTTCAGCTATTATTTCTTCAAATAGATTCTCCATCCCTTTGTCTCTCTCTTCGCCTTCTGAGATATCTATAATATGGATGTTAGTGCACTGGATGTTGTCCCAGAGGTCCCTTAGGCTGTCCTCATTCATTTCAATTCCTTTTTCTTTTATCTGTTCAACCTGGGTGATTTCCTCCAGTCTTTCATCCAGCTCACTGATCTGTTCTTCTATGTCATCTACTCTGCTATTGAGTCCCTCTAGTGGAATTTTCATTTCCACTATTGTATTTTTCATTTCTGATTGGGTTTCTTTTTCATGTTTTCCATTTCTTTGTTGAAGTTCTCACTGAGTTCATTCATTCTTCTCCGAGGATCAGTGAGCATCCTTATGACTCTTAGTTTGTACTCTTTGTAAGGTAGATTGTTTATCTCTGATTCATTTAGTTCTTTTTCTGGGGTTTTGTTCTGTTCCCTTACTTGGAATGCATTCCTTTGTCTACTCATATTGCATCTTTCTCTGTGCTTATATCTATGTATTAGGTAGGTCAGCTACATCTCCTGATCTCTTATGTAGGAAACGCCTTATAAGGTCCAGCAGTATGCTTTCCTCTCATCACCAGTTCCAAATGTTCCAGGAGTGACCCCTTTGTGGGCTACCTGTGTCCTTCTGGGTTTCTTGTGCTGTGGGTTCCTGGGGATACTAGGCTGTCCCCCTGGCCAGTTGGTTGTAATGCTCAGTTGCCTTTAGCTGCTATGGACCCTTCACACACTTTATCAGGCTTTGGAAACCCCAGAACAGTTGGCTGCAAGGTCTAATAGCTCATTCCTGTTGTAGTTTTTCTGTTCAGTAAGCAGGTCCCCAGCATGGCTGGTTGCTAGGCTCAGGGGCTTACAATTGCAATAGGCCTCCAGCCTGCAAGGCTGTTGTCAGCTCTCAGGATTACAGCTGAGTGGGGCTGGCCCCACGCATAGGAGCACCCAATTGTGTTAGGCTTTGGAAGGTGGGGCCAATCCCCTATGTCCCTGTTTGAGAAGCACAAGTCTGTTGCAGCTGACAAACCCCATGGTCCACAAAGCCACACACCCCATCAACACGGTCCTGTCCCGTGTGTGCACCTTGACCCACTGAAGCAGACCCAGTCACTCCAGTGGAGAGGTCCCCACACATGCCACCAATGCAGGCCTGCTCCTCATGCATGCCCTGCCTCACAGAAGCAGACCCACCCACCAAGCTGCAGAGGTTCCAAGCACCTCACCTATGCAGGCCCACAAGTTTCCCAAGGGCTTGCTGTTGGGTAGGGCCAGTCCCTCGGATGGGCTGCCTGCCCTGGCTGAGCTGCACTAAATCAGTGCTCTAGTGGATGGGGCAGACCCTGGGCTAACAGACCAGGGGAAGAACACCAATAACATCTGCCAGCATCTGTGTCAGCACACCTGTACTAGGTCACAATCATGGCAGTTGCCAATGTCTCAGTCCCTGAGGAGGTCTCCCCTCTCACCCAGATGCACCCAGAACCTATCAAGTGAGTCTTTTTTCACAAAGGACCGTGCGCCTTTCTTTCTGGTGACTTTACATTGCTTTCTGAAACAAGTGAGTTTGTGCATGGGCCCTGTAAAAGCAGGCTTTGCTTTCCCTTATGTCTGAGACTTTTTCTAGGGTATTCCCCATTGTAGTTAATAGCAGCAAAGCCAGATATTATGACACTTTTCTCAGTTGTGCTGAGTCCAAAAGCTGCTTATTGTGGTAACACTCCTCTGCTCAGAACCCTCACTCCTCCAGGGAAGGCTTCATACCTGAAGATTGCTTCTGGCTGGCTGTCAGGTGCCACAGCTTGAAGGTGGATTTTTTCTCTCCAGAAATGAATTACTGCCTGTTCCACTTCAGTTAGCACTGTCCCTTATTGAGGGGATTCTTTTTATCCTATTTTCAGTTCTCTCTCAGAGGTAGTTGTTACAAGAGTAGGTGTAAATTTGTTGTGTCCATGGGAGGAGGTGAGTTCAGATTCCACCTTTGCTTCCATCTTGATACTGTCCTCAATGTCTCTTCTTGGATTCATCAGAGAAGTGAGGTCACAGGTCAAACTACTGATGCCAATATTTGGTGAGACAGACAGGAGAACACAGAGCATCACAAGTCCAGTCACAATCGATGGGAACCAGGACTGGAGTAAGAAAACCTGAACTGTAACTGACCAACAGCTGGAAGCTCACTATGCACAAGGCTGAGTGGAAAACTCCAGGGGACTCAGTTGTGAGGAGAGTTCCCACACTTGTGTAAGTTTTACCTCCAGGAGTTCAACACAATGAATACCAACAGTATATATTTTTAAAAATAAATATTATATGAAGGGAACTTAGAGGGTAGTTTAGATACTATTTTCAGTAAAATTGTCGAAGACATACTTTTTTAATAAGTTTTTTATTAGCTTGGAAAAATGAGATCTTACCTAATCGTATTCCTGAGTTACAAAAAAATTTGAAAGACACTGTATAGCTTGATGAGTAGCATTGTCATTTGAACTTTCCAATTAGATTTTCTTTTCTTTTTTTTTCTTTTTTGGTGAGGAAGATTCGCCCTGAGCTAACATCTGTGCCGATCTTCCTCTACGTTGTATGTGGGATGCCGCCACAGCACGGTTTTATGAGCAGTGTGAAGGTCCAGGTCCAGGATCCAAATCCATGAAACCTGGCCTGCCAAAGCAGAGTGTGTGAACTTAACCACTACGCCACCGACCTGGCCCCCCAATTAGATTTTTCTTTTCAAGGCTTAACTTAATTTCTAATTCACACTGGGGTAACTTCCAAAATGATCATTCAGGATTTACTCATAAAAAAATAGAACTTTTGGGGCAGGCCCCGTGGCCGAGTGGTTAAGTTCGTGCGCTCCGCTGCAGGCGGCCCAGTGTTTCGTTGGTTCGAATCCTGGGCGCAGACACGGCACTGCTCATCAAACCACGCTGAGGCAGCGTCCCACATGCCACAACTAAAGGGACCCACAACAAAGAATATACAACTATGTACCAGGGAGCTTTGGGGAGAAAAAGGAAAAAAATAACAAAATAACAAAATCTAAAAAAAAAAAATAGAACTTTCTATCACTGGAATATAATAATGGGATTTGCTTTGTAAGAATTCCATTAATGAAGTAACTATTATGATTCACAAATAGATAAAATGTGTTTTCTTTCGTTTCTGAGCCAATTGGTGGAGATTTGAAAGAGATTTTCTTCTTTTTTTCTTTTTTATTTCTTTTTTAGAAAATAAAATAGAAGCTACTTTTAGAAAAAGAAAATGAGCTACTCAGGTTCATTTGGGTTCAATACACGCAGAAATAGGATTGGAAAAAGCCATTATAGAAACTGACACTTTCCTTTATATTTGCACGTTCAGTACTTGTTTCGCAAAGACAGAGAATGTGTGAATATTGTCCACCAGTTGGCTGATTTAGAAGAACTGTGCTATACAAAGTCCCTGGTAGCCTAAACTTTTAATTGGATGCTAAAAAAATATCATTTGCAGTAATCAGAAAGTTCAATATTATAAGCAAAAAGGATAATAAGCAAGGAGCCATCAAAAAGCTGTATTTATTTAAAGAGAAAAGATTAAATTGGCTTACTAGGGAGAGTAAAGTGAGTTACAATAAACTTTCCCAGAGCACCAGGCTCCCATTAACGCATTGGAAGAGGCTTTGTGGCAAGAATCAAAGAACATTTTTCTTCTCTTCCTATAACTTCAGGATGGTGAAGAACACAGATGGCTCTATTTTCTAAATTTACCTGTATCTGGCCTTGCCAGTTTCTCAATATTTTTTCTAGCCTTATTTTTTAATTTATAATTTTATCTTATTGTCTTCTTCTTTTAAGGTACCTCAAATCCTTTGTGGAATAGCACGATCATTAGTGAAGAAAAAATTCACAATAAATAGGTGAAAAGATCCTGTAACATAACTTGTTACCTCTGCTTCTCAATAAACCATTCTTCATTTTCTCTCTTCTTATCTAGTAACTTATGTTACAAGTTAACGAATATGGCGATCTTCACCGTAATGGCTGACACCTCCTCTTTAATTCATTCATTCATTTTTTGGTCACAAAGATAGGAGCCACGCAAAGCACTCTCCTAGCCATTGGCCTCCTGCACTGGGAGGGTGCCAGCACTATGGCATACTGGCCCTATGCATTCCTTCCCCACTCTTCACTGCTCTTGGAGTCTGAGCATTAGGTGAGGAGGTGAGGGTCAGGCTGGAGCTCATTGAATAGGCAGTCATCACAGGTAGACTGATGGAACTGGAAATCTTACATAGAAAAGTTAGTAGACAGAAGAATAAAAGTGTGCTTATCAGCATATCACAAGATAAACTGAACCAGATTTCCAGTGATATAACACGAAAAAAAGTCAAAGTGGAGGCAAGGATCATTTTGCTGTTGACTCTGAATCAGAAGGCAATTATCAGAAGTCGCTATTCCTGTAAAGAATGTGGGCATGTCGTATAACTGTCCAGAATACTTTTTAGATGTTCTTGACTTGCACAATATCATCAAGAAAGTGATACATAATAATAGTGTTTCTATTTGTAAAACGGCATGATAGAAAGATCTAAAGGGGCAATTCTGAATCTCTCTCTGCTAGTGGCATGTACTCACTTTCACTAATTGCTATCTACTCTACAACCAAGACCTTTGTGGACTTCTTTTCTCAGTGCTTCCAGGCAGATTGTAGAAGCATAGACACCTTTTCACAGTGTCTCATTCATTTCTTTATGGTCTCAAAATTGACTAAGATTTGAAAAACAATTTTGTAGCTTCTCTTCAAAGGCATTTGTGAGTCTACAGTTAGAACAGTAATCTTGCATTCCTGAATCAGCAGACACCTGGTCTACTTTATCATAGAGTCAATACTCTCATCCCTGCCTTCTTGGATTTCCATAAAACTTGCTATAAATGTAAACAAGTCAACATGGACTGCTACCTGAAGAAAGCCAAGTAGATGAAAGCATTGATAACTGCATTAGGGAAATTGACAAGATGCTCCAATCTGTGCTTGTTCATTGAAAGGCACCAAACTTTCTCTTAAATCTTCGCTTATCCTCTTGACAGTACCCTGGCTAAAAACTGTCATATTTGGGAGGAGAGCAGAAGTTGCTTTTTGGTCCTCCAGACATATATACTGAATATCAGCTGGAGTTTTTCCAAAGTATAATATAAATCCTCACATCATTTATAATAGCAAGATTAATATAAATAGTGTGAATTAATACCAGCAAGAGCAGCTTAATGCAAAGAGACATAGTAATACCAAATCACAGACCCATAAAGTCAGATATAAAACTTGATTATTTCATCTGGTCCAAAACACTAATGATAATTATTCATGTAACTTACTTACTAAACATACTTACTAAAGTCATGGCCAATTATTCACTTTTATCCTTAATACTTTCAAGGAATAGGAGGGGTTGGTTGTCCTTATAAGATCTCCGTAACGTTTTTCAAAAGGATGCTCCATAGCTTACATACCCACATGGACTTACACCTTCCCAGAAGTAGCTAATTGAGGGGCCAGCCCGCTGGCACAGTGGTTAAGTTCGCACGTTCTGCTTCAGCAGCCCAGGGTTCGCCTGTTCGGATCCCAGGTGCAGAAGTGGCACCACTTGGCAAGCCATGGTGTGGTAGGCAACCCACATATAAAGTAGAGGAAGATGGGCACAGATGTTAGCTCAGGGCCAGTCTTCATTAGCAAAAAAGAGGAGGATTGGCAGCAGATGTTAGCTCAGGGCTAATCTTCCTCAAAAAAAAAAAGTAGCTAATAGAATGAAAAGTATTTATTCTTATACTGACACGTGAAGCCCACTAAAATCTGCTTTCCTCTAACCAACACATATTTCTTCTAGAAGTGTAAATGTACACCCATCTTGAAAGATACATGACTTCTCAAGATAAATGGGCCAAGATATATATTGAGTCTGACAGACACTGATGGTGCCATTGAAACTCTGCTGCAGGGAAAGCAGCATGCCTGGACACCCTCCTACAGTTGTTTCTGTACTATGCCAATATTACTGACTTGAAAATAGCCTGCTTTTCTTTTTCATATGTGTTTTGTTTTGTTTTGTTTTGTTTTGAGGAAGATTAGCCCTGAGCTAACATCTGCTGCTAATCCTCCTCTTTTTTGCTGAGGAAAACTGGCCCTGAGCGAACATCTGTGCCCATCTTCCTCTACTTTATATATGGGACTCCTGCCACAGCATGGCTTGACAAGTGGCGCATAGGTCTGCACCTGAGATCCCAACCAGCAAACCCCAGGCCGCTGAAGCAGAACGTGTGAATTTAACCACTGCGCCACCAGGCCAGCCCCCAGAAATAGGCTACTATTATAGCAGTAATGATATCATAGAATTAGTAACTAACTTTTTAAAGCCAGAAACTTGCTATACCCCTTGGTATTGATATCATTAGGGTTTTTGCACCTTTATTGAGGTATAATTGATATACACCATTGCGTAAGTTTAAGGTGTACAATGCAATGATTTGATACACATATCATTAGTTTTTTAACTGAAGATAACATAGCCAAAAACAAATAAACAACAACAAAAAAGTACTAAATTTAGAAGTCAGACAGATCTTTCACCTTCCGGTCTTCTGAGTCTGGAGGTACTTCATGACCTCACTGAATCTCAGTTTCCTCAGTAGAAGCTTGATAAATACATCCCCTTCTACTTTATTTCTTCAACCATGCAAAAATCCTAATGAAAACTTTTCTGAACTAGCAGGACATTAAGATCAGTACACTAATTAGAAGTTCTGTAAACTACATGTTAGAATAGAAAGTCCAATTATGTTTTATCTTTTACGGTAGGCTGAACAATCTCTTCCCAAAAATGCCCACGTGCTAATCCCAAGACCTGTAAATCTGTTACTTTATGTGGCAAAAGAGACCTTACAGGTGTCATTAAGTTAAAGACCTTGAGATGGGAAGAGTATACTGGATTACCCAGGTAGAACCAATATAATCACAAGGCTTCTTAGAAGAAGGAGGCAGGAGGATCAGAGAGAGAGAAGGAGATGTGCTGATAGAAGCAGAGATCAAAGAAAGAAAGATTGGAGGAAGGGACTGCCAGCCAAGGAATGCAGGCAGCCTCTAGATGACAGAAAAGGCAATCAAACAATTCTCCCCTAGAACATCCAGGAAGAGTGCAGCCCCACTAACACTTTGACTTTAGGACTTCAAACATCCAAACTATAAGATGATACATTTGTGTTACTCTAATTTTGTGGTAATTTGTTTTCGAGCAATACATCTTTCAACAGTAATTCCGCTCAAATAATTCCACATTGGATGATGCAGCATTCTACACATCTGGTAGTTAAGTTCTTTGGAAAGTGATTGGCAATATTTGTGAACAGACTCAAAATATTTGCACCATTTGACCCAGTTGCACCACTTTCAGAACTCTAACCAAAAGAAATTGTCGAAATTTGGACAAGGCTCATTCTGGTACTATTTATAATTACAAAACAATTTGGGGGCCAGCCCCGTGGCATAGTGGTTAAGTTCAGCACACTACGCTTTGGTAGCCTGGGTTCACAGGTTCAGATCCCAAGCACGGACCTACACTACTCATCAGCCATGCTGTAGCGGTGATCTATATATAAAGTGGAGGAAGACTGGCACAGACGTTAGCTCAGGGCTAATCTTCCTCAAGAAAAAACAAAGAAGGAAGATTGGCAACAGATGTTAGCTCAGGGCTATTCTTCCTCAGGAGAAAAAAAGAGTTTGGAAATAGCATAAATGTCCAATGATAGTGGTCTGGTTACATAAATTATGCATCATGTAAATTATGCATGAAACATTATACAGCAATTTAAAATATATTCAGTGAAATATTAATGACATACGAAAATAGTTACAGAATAACAAGAAAAATAGTAACAACACACAATTTGTATGTGTAGTACATCCTCACTGCATTTTTTTTAAATGTCTGGATGGGAATAAAATAAGAATCAATAGAAAATACAGTAAAATGTGACAAATAAAAATGGCAAGTAATAGGATATATTGGAGTATATGAGGAAGCCATTTGGTGTAAACCTAATTCGGCCTGACCTTGTCTTTCCAAAAGGGCCTGACCGAGGCCGTTGAGCATGCATTGTATATCTGCTTTAGAGATTCCCTATGGCAAGAGCAAAGGCCCTTGAGATAAAGGTGCAACTTCCCTCCCCCTCCCAACGCTGGCATCTCCTTAAAGATTAAGCATCTTTCTTTAGGCTGGGAACCAATTGCAGCGCTCATCTGTGACCCCCCAGCCCGAGGCAACACACCTGCCACCCCGCCAGCCAGCGTTCACTGAGACAGCAGACCTATCTGCCGTTTCCATCAATCGCTGTGCTGACAGAGCAGCCTCGTGACTATTATAAAAGAGACATTTCAATCATATGTGAAACATACTCTTTGAGGGTATATAACCACCCCTATACCCCCACTTCTTTGGAGTGCTCTGTTCCTTTGTGGAAAGACTCTCCCGGGTTATAATCCTAAGATTTAAGCTCAGAATAAACTCACCCAAATTTTCATTTATAGATTGGTTATGGGTTACTTTCGTCGACAAATGTAAAGAATGGCTATCCCTTAAATGAGTAATTTTTATTTTTCATACAAATATCTTTGTATATTTCCTAAATTTTCTATAACGAGCATGTATTACCTTTACAGTTAGTAAAAAGAAATGTTACACTATGTTGTTAACCCATGCCACAATTCAATATGGAAACAGATTACTAATGAGAAAGGGACCCCTCTGGCATATAACATGGAACAGCGAATCTAAAAGAAATCAAGGCGTTCACTCCAAGAATAAAACCAGGTCACCAACATCTCTCTGGAAGGAGGTTGTACACGCATCTGACACCCCCACTTCTACAGCTGATGTCTGAAGCAGGGGCCTTTGGATTGCCTGGCTCCGGTAGCCAACAGAGCTTGAATGACGAGTTTCACAAGACTGTAGTAAACAAAGAAGCAGGTCTTAACAGGTGCACCCCTGCAGAGCTTATGCCCCCAGGGCTCAGCACAGAGGGAACTGACAGAAACACTGATCTTCCAGTCTTTCCCTAAAAGGAGTTTGATTGCACTCTACAAGCTGCTGCCTGAGGGTCCAGCTCCTAATTAGCATACAACTAGAGTGTGGCTGTGATCCTCCCTAGAGCACAAAGGACCCAGTGGCCACTTCCACCACCTTCTCCCTCCTGCTCCTCTAGCAACAAAACCAAGTTGCCAGTATCTCCCTAAAAGGAGCTTGCCCACACATCTAGCACCTCAGTTTTTATGACTGCAGCCCAAGGGACAGGTCCTCAAATCACCCAGCTCTAATAGCCTACAGGGCTTCCATTCACATGTTCCACAGGACAATAGTAACAAAAAAGCAGTTTTTAAAGAGGAGCAGAAGCATCCCCTGCAGCTGTACACCCAAGCCAACCAGAGAAGGAGCAGGTAAGAACACTCATTTCCCAGTTACTCCATTGAATGGGTTTAACTGCCTACTTTCCCAGCTGCTCCCTGAGGGTTCAGCTTCTAATCAGCCCTATCTAGGTGCTCAATGTCATCCACCCCTTTGGGACACTGATAGTTCTTGACACACCCTCAAATATGGTGAGCCGCTAAGAACTAAGAAGGTGGCTTGGGGGATCACAAAAGTTTGAGAGACAACCAGCATCTCAGGCTGATTGACAAGGTTTATCCCATACATAGGACAAGTCTGTCAAGATTGAAAGAGGTTGCTGTTTATCTAATGCACAGGAACCAATACAGAGAGTCAAGGAAAATGAAGAAACAAGGAAATAAGTTCCAAACAAAAAAGTAAGATAAATCTCCAGAAACTGATCTTAAAGAAACAGAGATAAGTGATTTACCTGATAAAGAATTAAAATTAATGATCATAAGGATGCTCATGCAGTCAGGAGAACAATTCATAAACAAAGTGAGAATTTCAACCAAGAGAAAATACTAAAAAGTATCAAACAGAAATCATAGAACTGAAGAATACCATAACTGAACTGAAAATTTCAATAGAGGGGTTCAATATCAGACTAGATGAAGCGGAAGAAAAGATCAGTGAACTCGAAGACAGGGCAGTGAAATTCATCCAATCAGAGGGGCAAAAAGAAAAAAGAATGAAAGAAATAAAAAAGAAGCAAAATTAATCTCAGCAAAAACCTAGTAGGTCAGTCTTACTCCTTTCATCAAGCATTACTAAATCCATTGGACATTGGGCAATGGTTCAGATCCAGAGGATAGGAAATGGGCAATGGATAGGAGCTGAACAGAGAGGACTAAAGTCTGTATGTGCATGTATACATACACACAGTTGTATGTATATATATATATATATACCCTCTATTTATATACATATATACTCTCTATTTTTGTTTATTATTAATGTTTTAATTATATTTAAAAGACAGTAATTCTTTCTTCTTTTAAGGAATCAGTACTCTGTTTCCTGTATGATTAAAACTTTGATAATAAATTTTAAAATAACCTACCCTGTATCCTCAAGTCAGGGAAAATGTAGGCTCTAATTCACTGTCCTGTGAGATTTTTCTTCTTCCCCTTGCCACCCAAATTCAATTCTCTGGTGCTTATATTTCTTCTACACACATGGAAGATACAGCACTCAGTTCTCAGAAGAGAAACTATGAGAAAAACGAAATAATCACTAACTCCTTGGGATTATTTTATTTGCACTTTCTGAGTCATTTTGATTCGCACAAGTAAAAGTCAGGGTTTAAATTAGGCAATTTCTGGCTGGTCAAGTTATTCTGTTCCTAAAATGGAACATGGAGAAAGGAGGTGCGACAATAGTGTAAAATGACACATCATCAGCCACAATTAGACTTTTTCAATCACCTGCCAAGTGCTTGACAGGCCTGGACTTAGAGCTGCATAGCCCCTGTTAAAGGCTTCCTTGACTTCTGGTAATCTTCCTCAGTTACTGAAAACTATTGATCCTGTTTCCACACATCTCAATGCAATTTGGCTTCTCCTCAAGCATCCCCATGGACAGCAGAGACCAACTCGACCTGCTAAATAAGCAAAGTTGATCCCTATTAATATTTTCTCTCTTCTAAGTTAAAGAGTTAGACACCACCAACTGAGGCAACTTTTAATTTGTTCTTAAAATAGGACAAACGTTTCCAGATGACCCACTCATTTGAGTCCCTATATTTGGCAGTGATTCAGCAGCATAACTAGTATCAGGAGAGATGGTACAGAGCCAGACTTAGATGAAATATATATATATATATATACACATGACAGGAGAGACAAAATAGACCATATAGGCATTGAAATCCCTGATCTATTACTTTTTAGGTATTTGTGATTATCTATAAAAATGGAAATATAAAATACAGATATTCTGCTTTCAATATGTTAATCTTAAGAATGAAGAAGAAAGCTTCCATTATACGACATTGACATTTCTGGCTGCAGCATGTATGTAATTTGCGTAAAAATATAACAATAAATTTAAAAATCTAAAATGCCTACAGGAAAACAATACAAGGAAACAGAAATCACTCTCTTTACTTTTGGTTTTTGTTTTTGGCTTATGATTGGTTAATACTTTATGGAAGTCAAATTCTAGATAAATAACAGAAGAAGATAAATTTCAACAATCCCCAGCGTAGCCTGTGTCCCTCAGGACATCACTGGCTTTATATACAATACTTTCCATTGTTTTCTAATTGAGTCTGCTTCAGGGACAGCGTGTTTTACTCCTCTGTTTATGTCCTGCAGCACCCTGAACACTGCTACGTGCGTAGTAGCTAATATCAATTGAGAAGAAAGACCTCAGGATTCCACTGTAATGTAAACTTTAGTCCTTTTCACGGATACTATCAGTTAGGTTTGTCCTCTCTTTAAGGGAACTTAATTCTACTTAACTCTGTTTCCTGGCCTGCTGGGATTTGAACTTCATACATTATTGGTGAGGAAACAAGATGATGCCTTCAACCCTCATCATTACAAATGAAGAGACTTGCACTTGACACTACACCTGCTTCTCCAGAAATCTTCCAGGACATCAGTAAGGAGTCCAGTTGGAACAGACACCCTTCAGGTAATGCCCAACCCACAGTGGAGTAAGGAAGAATCAACATGCTTAGTCTAAGAACATCCCTCCCCTTGGCCTTCTACCTACCTAGCCTCCCCATTGTCAGGGATAAGGAGGCAGCTCCAGAAACTCCCTATAATCAAAGCCTTTCCCCTACTCCCTCCCTTGGGTCCACATTATTCACGTTATCCCTGTTTATGAGAATTATCTCAAAAGCCCCAAACCTCAAGGTCAGCCCTCATTTCCTACATTGTAGTTCCATAAGACTCTCCAATTCTGTCCACCCTTTCCACCTTCCCCTGATCCTGAGATCTTTCCACTCTGCTGTCTGGATTCATAGTAAATCATAGAGAACAAATCCCCTCTATTGTCATCCTCTTCTCCAAATATTCCCTCACCTTCTTTTTCAAACAGACACTTGGTCCTCGGGGACTAAGGACCACGGAAACTGCGTTCCCTGCAGTCAACTCTAGTGGTGGCTATTTTCCCCAAGACCTGGAGGGGACTAAGTGTCCTCCTTGCCCACCCCCAACCTCCATTGCTACTTTCAGACCATTCTCCTCCCATCTATTCTGGATCTCATTGTAACTGTCGTCTACTGACCCCAAGTCATTCCTCCTCGTTTTCCAAGGAAACTCTTAGTTCACTGTCATTCTCTCTGACACTACTTTGGTCCTATTCCTTAGTAATTTCAATAAACATGTAGTTGAGATTTCCATCATCTGGGCCCCTCCCATGCTCAGAGCCTACGATCTCACCATTGCCATCATTCACAGAGCTGCACACCATCCATAACCTCAGGCGTGTGCATCCCACTCTCTACCCTCTAATGTCTATGCCAACTATACTTCTACCCACTGACACCTACTATTCATTGATTCTTAAATGTCTACTGTTCTTCCCTTCTTGATGGTTTCACTTCCTTCCCTATCAGGCTGAAAATCCATAGTCAACACTTGAAATACACCCTTTACTCCCTTACCCCTCTCTCACTTGCTCCCATGTGCTTGGCAAACCACACACTTGGTAAATCCAACTCACCACCTTCTCTGTCTACAATCTCTGTACATTTATGACCATAAAAATCCAATGGCCCTTTTGGGCAGCCCAGCAGTCCAAAACTAACTCTCCAAAATAATTATTCCACACATTCTCTTCTCCCAAATTCCCATACCTTCTTCCCCATCTTGACTCTCAGCCAGAGAACTTTCTTCCTACTTCTCTGAGAAAATTGAAGCAACCAGAAAAGAACTTCCACAGATTCCCACCATCATTGCTGCCCACTCGTCAGCATCTATAGTCAATGACCCTGACTTTCTACCTGCTACTAGAGCTGCTACTATCGAAAGCCAGCCCCGACCCTGGGTGCTAGATCACAGCTATGAGGAGTTTTACATTTTCAACTCATATGAATATTTTGCAAAGGCCAGAAGCTTCTAAAAGAATTTAAAAATGACATTTCATAACAATTTGACAGTACAGGAGATTTTACTATTACTCTTACTATAAACAATTATATTAATGTACTGTACTGTAGCTCATTCAATCAGATTGAAAAGAAGAAAGACTCGTGTGAGCTTTACAAGTGACCATGGGCAGCTGTGAAGTAATGGAAAGAACATTAGTTTGGAGTTTAAATGCTAGGGCTGAATGACCTTGAGAAATAGTCCAGAGTCATAATAACTTGAGTTTAAATCATAATTCTGCCACCTACTGGCTTTATGATTTCAGTAAATTATTAAATATCAAAGGTCTTCAGTTTCCTGTGCATGATAAGACTGTGTCATATATTTTATTGAGGAGTAATGCATTGAATCATATAAACATACCTGGTATGTATTCTTTTCTTATTTACTTTTTCCCCCCTATTTTGATATATTAATTTTTTAATATATAAAACATTTACATAGTTCAGAAGTAAAATCATTATAATATTTCCATGCTGTGATAGGCAGAAGTGTTCACCCTACCCCGCCCCACACACACACACACCAGAAGATGTTCATGTCTTAATCCCCAAAACCTGTGAGTATGTTACCTTTCATGGAAAAGGGGACTTTGCAGATGTGATTAAGGATTTTGATTTGGGGGTATCTTGCATTATCTCAGTGGACCCAATGTAATCATAAGGATCCTTAAAAGTAGAAAAGGAAGTCAGAAGAGGGGCACAGAGGGAGATTTGACAACAGAAGAGGAGGTCAAAATGAGTCAGGGTGACAAGTACTCAACCCATCCTTGCTGGCTTTGAAGATGGAAGAGGAGTGCCCAGGAATCTAGGCAGCCTCAGGGAACTGGAAAAGGCAAGGAAATGTATTCTGCCCTAGAGCTTCCCAAAAGGAACACAGCCCTGCTGCCATCTTGATTTTAGCCTGGTGAGACCCATTGGAGAACCCTGACCTCCAGAACCATAATATAATAAATTTCTATTGTTTTAAGCTACTACATTTGTGGCAAATCATTACACCAGTCACAGAAAACTAATACATATGCCAATCAAATCCAATCCATTCCTCACCCCCACCAAGCCCTGCTCCCATTGGTAACCATATTTCCTACTTTCTGCTTTATCCTCCCTGTGGATATATTTTTTTTAATAAGCAAATACGTATGTGCTTATTCTAATTTTTCTTTCTTTCTTATGCCAAAGATTCCATCCCACATGTGAACTCTACCCCTTGCTCTTTTTACTTAACAATATGCATTCTTGCTCTTTTGACCCCTGCATAGTACTCCGTGGTGAGGATGTGCTGTAGCTCATTCAGTCGGTCCTTCAATGATTAACATTGGGTTGATTCCAGTCATTTGCTAATACAAATAGAGCTTCAATGAATAGCTTTGTGAATATACAGTCTAATATCTGGAGAGGTGTTTTATTACACTAGATTCCTAGAAATGGTACTGGGGGGAAAAAGAGTAAATGCAGGTATATTTTTGTTAAATATTGCCAAATCCTCTCCATTGAGGTCATACTATTTTTTATACCAACCAGCAGTGTATGGGAGTACCTGTTTCTTCACAGCTTCACCAAAAGCATGTACTGTCAAACATTTGTACTTTTGTCAATCTCATATTTGGCATCTTAGCTTAGTTTTAATTTGCATCTCCTTTATTATATGTGAAGGTAAAGCTATTTTTCATATGTTTAAGGATCACAAGGCTTTTTATCTATAAATTGTCTTTTTATGTCTTTATCCTGTATCTTTATATCTTTTTACTTTTTCTTCTCAATTTTTAAAAATTCTTTACATATAAGAGAAGTTAGTCTTGAACAGAGCTTCCTTCTATTCCTTCAGGGGAGTGCAATTTCTACAATAAACCAGGCCCTTTTTATCTATCTACTTCTGACTCTCTGATGCTCCCTTGTTTCAGCAGGAACTTCCGTTCAACTGATTCCTTTTTCCTCTGACCTCCAGGCCTCCAGAGATTCTATCCTTCCTAGAACCAGGGACTTCCCAAGACTGCCACCTCTGCTCCTGCTCACTTTCCAGGCCCTTCACTTTGACCGACTCCCCAGTAACCAGTTCTCTGTTTCACTGGGCTTCAGGCCAGGTCCTCCTCCCTTTGGAGTTAAATCCTAGTTGCCACGATTGGTGCTTTTCTGCCACTGGGCCCCCACTGCCCCCTCCTCTCTTCTGTGCAAATCCCTCCTGATCGTCTACCCTACTGCAGCCTCTGGGGGCAGCTTTGCTACACTCAGATGAATATTTCCCTACTGAGGCATAAACTGGAGTTTGCAATACAGTCTGTCTCTAATCATGTTATAAATGTGGGCTATGAGTGATTTCATTTGGTCTCCTTGTTTATCTGTATAATTTGGGGGAGAAATATGAAGACATTCATATTTACACCAATACTTACAAGACCTGGGTATGTATTAAGTTCTAAATAAATGCCAGCTATTATCATTAATGGTATTAAATAGAGAGTACTTTGAAATCTGAAGAATAAGTATTCAGAAAATTGGATTGCTATCGGTTAAAACAAATAAAACTGAATTCCTACCTAACATCATAGTGTCCAAGAGTGGACTATAAATCAAGGTTTCTCAACCTTGGCACTATTGACATTTGGGGCCAGATAATTCTTTGTTATGGGGGCTCTCCTGTGCCTCTACCCACTAGATGCCAGTAGTACCCTGCCCCTCAAATTGTGACAATCAAAATATCTCCAAGATATTGCCAAATGTCCCCCAGGAGACAAAATCACCCTCCAGTTAAGAACTATTTCTAGAGATGGAATAAATCCTGAATGTAGGTGGGGGTCGGCCCTGTGGTGTAATGGTTGAGTTTGGCGTGCTCCACTTCAGTGACCCAGGTTCATGGGTTCAGATCCAGTGCGCAGAGCTACACCACTCACTAGCTATGCTGCAGTGACAACCCACATACAAAATAGAGGAAGATTGGCACAGATGTTAGCTCAGGGCTAATCTTCCTCAGCAAAAAGAAATAAAATTAAATTAAAAAAAATAGCTGAATGTAGGAGAACATCTTCATGATCTATGGGTACAAAAGAACTTCTTTCAACAAAACTTCAAGAGCCAGACGTGATGGCCTAGTGGATGAAGTTTGGCACTCTCACGGCTTCAGTGGCCCAGGTTGATTTCTCAGTCGTGGAACTACGCTACCTATCTGTCAGTTGCCATGCTGTAGGGTAGCCTACACAGAAGAACTGGAAGGACTTACAACTAGGATATACAACCATGCTCTAGGCCTTTGGGAAGGGGGAAAAGAAAGAGGAACATTGGCAGCAGATGTTAGTTCAGGGAAAACTCTCCCTTCAAAGAAAATCTTCAAAAACGTAAACATGGGAGCTGGCCCTGTGGCTGAGTGGTTAAAGCTCCCTGCACTCTGCTTTGGTGGCCTGGGCATCACAGGTTCAGATCCCAGGTGCAGGCCTACTCCACTCATCAGCCATGCTGTGGAGGCATCCCACATAAAAAGCAGAAGAAGATTGGCACAAATGTTGGCTCAAGGCTAAACTTCCTCAAGCAAAAAAACAGGAGGATTGGCAACGGGTTTCAGCTCAGGGCAAATAAATCTTCCTCACCAAAAAAAAAAAAAGTAAACATAAGGCAAAACATTGTTCAATTTTTTGACATCACTGAGATTAATTTGTTGACAATTAGACTGTAAGAGGACAAGAACCAAATCAGAAAGACCAATTAGGTAGTTCTTAGCTAATTTGTTAATAACTAATTAGTTAATTGAGGTCCCCAATGTTACACAGCAGGCACCAGCGGAACCAGGACTAAATCTACATTCTCTTACTTCATGCACATGCTCTTTACCTCCACTTGCTATGTTTCTGGAGAGCTAACATAGGAATGTTGCAGGCTAGTGAAAAGCCTAAGATAATTGTTAGTTCAAGTCCTGAAAGGTTCCCTTAAAATTGGTTATGTGATTAAGTTCAGCCTCTAGACTTAGATATATTATAAAGTCGTAAATAACTTGAAAAACTGTGATGGAAAGATCAAAGCATAGTGGGACCATATCTTTATACCAACAGGAGCGACTCATAGCTGATGGGAGAATTAGACTTTTTCAATGATTAGCAGAAAATCAGGTTAGAGGATGGAAGGGTTAAATCTGCGCTTTTGTAGTTGAGTCATACAAAAATGGCAAAAGGGAGCCAATTCTTGGGACAATCTGAATAAGGCGCAGGATCTGAGCTGTAGGCCCTGTTCAAACGCCACAGACAGCAGCCTACCTCTCCAGTCTACGGGGACCGTCATGGAGCCTCGACTAGAGACCCACAGGGCCTGTGGGAGGTTGATTGTCATCCTTTATCCTGTATTGTGTGTGCTCCACTACCTTGCTCTTTTTTGCATTGTATTAAAAAACACATATCATAACATTTATCATCTTAACCATTTTTTAAGTGTATGCTTCTATAGGGTTAAGTATATTTACATTGTTGTGAAACAGATCTCCAGAATTTTTTCATCTTGCAAAACTGAAACTCTATATCCATTAAATAATAACTCCCCTTTTTCCCTCCCTCAGCCCCTTTCTATTTTCTATTTCTATGAATTTGACTACCTTGGATACCTCGTAAAAGTGGAATCACACAATATTCTTTTTTTGTGACTGGTGTATCTCACTTAACATAATGTCATCAAGATTCATCCATGTTTTAGCATACAAGGGGATTTCCTTCCATCTTAAGGCTGCATAGTAATCCTTTGTGTATATATGCTACATTTTGCTTTCCCATTTACCCATCAATAAACATTTGGGTTGCTTCCACCTCTTGGCTATTGTGAATAATGCTGTCATGCACACGGATGTACAGATATCTCTTCGAGACCCTGTTTTCAATTCTTTAGCGTAGATGCCCAGAAGTGGAATTGCTGGATCATATGGTAGTTCTATTTTTAATTTTTTGAGGAACATCCATATTATTTCCCATAGCAATTGCACCATTTTACATTCCCTCCAACAAAGCACAGGGTTCCAACTTCTCCACATCCCCAAGAACACTTGATTTTTTCTGGTTTTTTTGACAGTAGGCATCCTAATGGGTGTGAGGTACCTTGCCTTTTGAGTAGGCCATATATGCCCAGACGGGGCACAAATTTTCTGTATAGGAAAGGTTTAAGAGTGCTTTCTGGATGAAACAATGCTATATTTTCACTATACTTTATATGAGGTTGAGAAAATGCTAATTGTCCACAATTAATATGGGCAGAGTAGAGGTCTGATAGACTTTATGGAGTAAGGTTTGCATGGAGTGAAAATTCCCCCAAACCACCTGCTTCCGCCATCACTGGCTAACACCTCCTAGGTGGGTCTCACCGGCTGCCTATTTTCTGCCATGTGTCCTTGCAATAAAATGCTATATTCCTGAATGTTTATAAGTTGAGCTTCTTTTTCCACTGTATTATTTGGTAATCCATATGAATTGTTCAGTATTTCTTTAATCATTTGATCACAAACAATAAGCGTAGTGTTATGTTCGAAGCACATGTTTGAAGTGCTTCTACTCATTTTAGGAAATAGCTATAAATTGATGTCATTCCAAGTCATTCACTATAGGATTTCAGCCACCAGGTGGCACCTAAGTGTTTAATTTACTCAAATGAATTGTACGTACTGTTGGTTTGCCAAGTTTTGAATTAATTTGCCAGTGAATTATTTATGACTATATAGTTACAGCCACTGTATTGCTTTCCTATCACTGCCGTAACAAATGACTACAAATGTATTGGCTTAAAACAATACAATGTATTATATTACAGTGCTGCGGGTCAGAGGTCCAAAATGGGTCTCAGTGCATTAAAATCAAGGCATCAGCAAGGCTACGTTCCTTCTGGAGATTCTAAAGGAGAACCCATTTCCTTGCCTTTTCCAGCTTGTAGAGGCTGCATATATTCCTTGTCTTATAACTCTTTCCCCTATCCTCGAAGCCAACAGCATAGCATCTTCAAATCTCTGATTCTGACCTCCCCTTTCCACTTACAGGAACTCTTGTAATTAAATTGGTCCATCTGGATAATCCAGGATGATCTTCCCATCTCAGTTCAGCTGATTGGCAAATTTAATTCTATCCTCAACCTTGATACCCCCTTGCCAGGTAACCAAACATATTCTCAGGTTTCAGGGTACAGGACATGTACACCTTTGGGACCGTTATTCTGCCTACCACAGCTACCATATGTTCTGGAACTTTTAATATGTCTTGATTTTTAACTTTTTCCCCAGTCATGCCCAAGTCAAAAAGCATCTTCAACATTTTTTCTGGAATATTCAGAGCTAAATAAATGGATGGATGGATGGACGGATGGATGGATGGACAATCAGATAAATGTGAGTCGCTAATCAATGTTTTCCACACATGCGAACCCTTTTTAACTTCTTGACCTTTTCCTTCACCCTAGTTGGGTTTATAGACATGAAATGGACATCAGGTTAAGCTAAAATCATTACCATGGAATCAAACATCAAATTCCTAGCTTTTTAGTTTCAAAAACCTTAGTCTGTGGGTAAGAGAGAAAGATTTAATACTTTAAATCTTGTGTTTAAAATTGTACTTGAAGAATTTTTTTCCAATTTCAAAATGGATTTTTCTACCCACAGAACAGATTAGGATTCTCCTAGCTGTAGAAGAGAAAGGAGATAGAGAGGTAGGAAGATCATTTGCTGTTGCTGAAGGTGTCTGAGACAGGTCCTAGGCCCTGAGGTTAGATCCCAGGTAGGCAAAGATTGTAGGGAGGAAGCAGATGACACATTTAGGGGTCCAGGAAAAGAGAAAATGTGTCCACACTCCTACCTGGAATTTTGGAAGATGAAAGCCCTGTGAACATTCTCCATGCTATACTGGCAGGGAGAGTAGAATGGACACGGCTATGAGGTTGTCAGAAGAGAAGGATAAGGCAGTCTCACCATGTTTCCCATAACTTCAGAGAGTCACAGAATAACAGCTGAATCCTCTTCACACACCCAAGAAAAGGGAACAAAACTAGGGGAAAGAGAAAAGGAGAAAGAAAGTGGGAAAGCCATATGGCCAAGGACCTTATATATTCAGAAATCTCAGCAGATACCAGCATAGAGCGATGACTGTACCCAAGGACCAGATGGTACACAGTAGACGCCAAGATATGATAGAGAATGCCCAAGGAGTCATAATCTTCTTTCCATTGATGCATGAAGCTTAAGGAAGTTCCTAGAACTTAAATGCAATCTCAGGAAGATAAGAGTGGTGATGAGATAAGGAGGATATATCCTAAACTGATTGAAATTGACCCGGAGGGAATAAGTTTACTTTGAATGGACTTGAAATAGATAAATGTATTCATATGTGTACACATAATTTAAATATATAACATTATTATGTTAATATAATATATAAAATTATTATATATTAGTTTATAAGACATACATAAATTATGTATAATATATAGCAATAATATTTTTGGCTTAAGACAAAGCAAAGCTCAAAATGAAGATTAAGTTGCAATATTTTTAAAATCTATTTCTCGTACACTTGAGTATATGGCTTGAAACTGTATGTGTATTAGATGTAGATATATAATAGATGGACAGATAGATAACCAGAAAGAACTACCAAACCATATATCTCAATTTTTTTTCGAAGCTACTCAATCACATTGGCATGCTAAATGAAAAATGATATACTGGAGAAAGCTTTGTACTAGTTAGAAAATCTGAATGTTGATCCTCAGTCACTAACTAGTTCCAATTTTTGTTCCATAGCCTTTACCCTCTTCTCCATGGAAAGAAATATTGGTTTTTATGTGCATTTTTTCCATTTTTCTACTGGTCAATAAATATCAGCCATTAAGTCAAGAAGTTTCTTTGGGGAGTACCAATCTAATGCCCATAAACTTAAAAATGTGAAGTATACAGCCCCATACTGCGTAAGTCTTAATCCTATACATTCTACAATTGCCCCACTAATACTAAGTAAGAAGAAAAAATGAAAATGTGAGTATCAGGATTATCGTTTGAGGTGAGGTATTAGCATTTGATGCCCAAAGACAAGCTCAAGGAGAGTTATTTACTGAGATTAATGATAGTGTGGCTCTCTGACTTGGGGGCTGGGTGCTACTTTGTGAGCCACCTGTAACACTGCCCTCTCCAGCATAGGAAAGAAGTAACTATTAGATTTACCCAAAGTTGATCATGACTTGATTCTCTGCCCTCTACGGGGATTTCATAGCAGTGTAGGAAGACACTAAGGAGGTTCTAAAGGTGTTATGGCAGTATTGGCTACAAAATAGGACAAGGCTTAGGAAAGCTTTTCCACAATTGCAGTCAATCTCTCTCTCTCTCATTCTCTCTCTCTTTCTCATGCTTCTGAGGTGTTGATTATGCAAAAAGAAATAAAAAAATAAACACAAAGCTAACAAGTCTTCCATGAGCTATGGAGAATCGAATGAAACCCTTCTTGATAAATGAGTCATGGGAGAAGCTCTCACAGCTACAAAGATCCAGCTCTTAGCAAGTCTGGGTGCCACCCATTCCTAACTGGCTGACATCAGACCAAAGCCTACATAGAGCCACTGCTGGACAAGGCTCAGTTTTAATATAGTGAAGACAGCAGAAACTTGTGAAATCCAACAGAGAAAAGTATATCCTATGGACGTGGGATGGTAAAGACGGGGATTAGAAGGAAGAAGCAGCTCTTCCTTGAAGTATTCTGAGACCTCAGCAGAAGCTGACGAGGAAGGAGAGGAAGCAAAGCTGTCAGACTGGTCCCACAGGGAGTCAGTAGCTACCTGACTCCCAGAGTCCAGAGGGGCTGGGTAGCTGAGCTTGACCATGACAACGAGCACTGTCCAAGAGGTCTGGGATACTGCACAGGGTGCAGCGGCCGGAACATGGGTAGGTGGTGACAATCGATCCCAAGGGGCTGACCAAAGGAACAGGGCTCCAGCCAGGACATGGAACAGCCTCCAAGGATGAAGCTGTCCAGAGGGGGAATTAGGGCTCTGGTCCTGTAAGGTGGCCCTCAGAACAGGGCACAGCACAACAGGTGTTCGGGAAACCAGACCCTGTCAATATAGGAAATAAAGGAACCTGCAACAGGCTGAAGATCCCCAGGACTCAGGACTCATCCTCAGTTCACCTAAACCAGATGGGTGGCCACAAATCCCATGCCCGAATCCCTGGCGTGTATGAAGCCCTGAGCATGCTCCCCAAAATGATTGGAATTAGCTCAGAACTGGGCAGAGCCGAGCTGGTAAGTAAAAGGCTTCAGAATCACAGTGACAGAGGCCGAGAGGCAAGGGCTGTTGAACAGATCCTCTGCAGAGAGCTTGGTTCTGAGGTGACCTCACTAGACTCCAATAGTAGCTGAAGTAGGAAGCCGGGAGCCTGCAGCTTAGCCCACTGCTCCAAGGTCTAAAGAGAAATATTTGCTTATATTTGAGCCACTTGTCTTTGAGTTCCTTTTGGGAGTCAAGATTGGAAAGGAAAGAAACCAAGCAAGACACATGGCCTTAGGCCAGAAAGACGAAACTTGTCCTTGCAGCTCCCAGGTATGTGTTCCAGCCCAGTTCACCAATTCTAGCTCCCCCCTACGAATGTTATTGCACGTAGAAGTGCTCATGAGAAAGGGAAATGTCTGAAGCATCCCCTCTGTCGTTCTTCTTTATGAGCCTCTGACCACAGTAGATGGAGGAATTGGAGATTCAGGATTGCAACCAACCTTCTCTCTTCCTCTTTCCCTGAGTCACATGACTAGCAGCGCTCAAGTGATGTCTGAGTTCATAGCCATGTCTGGAGCCTGAGTTTCTCTTTGTTTTTCTTCACTATGTGGTCACTCCAACAATCAAGAAGAACACTGGACTGCTTTCATACAGGCCTCAGTGCTCCTTCCTGGACTGGCTGCCCACTTCTCAGGTGAACACTCACATCTCAAAGTGAAATCACCTTGGGTGGCAACACTCAAGGTCAGGAGCTGTGCTTTCTCTTCACCCTTTACAAGGTCCTAGCAGCGTGTAAGGTCATTTATTGGCACGCCTCTGATACCATCGTCCCCCCTTATCCATGGGGGATACATTCTAAGACCCCCAGTGGATGCCTGAAACTACGGACAACATCTAACCCTATATAGACTACATTTTTTCCTACACATACATACCTATGATAAAGTTTAATTTATAAATTAGGTACAGTAAGAGATTAACTACAATAACTAATAATAAAATAGAACAATTATTATAACAATATACTGTAGTAAAAGTTATCATGGGTCTTAGCAACCTCAGCATCAACTGTTTTTCTTTCCTTAAGTGAAGAACTTTTACCTTTTCACTTAAAGGGAGCACTTTACAGCTTCTCTTGGCTTATCCAAATTGCCAGAATCGCTACTCTTGTGCTTGGGGTCATTATCAAGTAAAATAAGTGATTGAACACAAGCACTGCAATACTGAAACAGTCGAACTGAAAACCGAAACAGCTACTAAGTGACTGATGGTGGCTAGTGTACACGGTGTGTATCCCCTGGACACAGTGTTGTATCCCAGGCAGGACAGAGCGGGATAGCGCAAGATTTAAAGTACCATGCAAATACTTCAACGTACTCTAAGCAAAGAATATCATGTGTGCATCAATAAAAATAGTAGCCTCTGAATGGTGCTATTGGTCACATGCTCTGAAACAGACCTTGAGATGGAGTGCTGCTTGCATGAAGTTTATTGTAGAGTGTCCCTGGAAACAGCTGTGAGGGTCTGAGAGCAGCAGGAGAGGGCGAGGGGAGGATTGAATTGTGATGCAGTGCCAACAGAGGCCTCATCTGATCCCGTAGGAAGCTCTGGAGCTGGGGTGGTCCTTCAGCAATGTTGCAAATTTAAGCAAGGGGGCTGGGCCTCCATACACAGCATCACTCAGTCCTTAGATGCAAGGTGACTCTGGCATCACCTGGAGAGAGGCAGCTTCCTTCAGTCCTTGGAAGGCAATTCTTAGAGAGGAATTCGGCTGTGAGCCATCGGCCAGCAACACTTCTGGCACCTGGAAGAAACAGTGTCTCAGCCGTGCATCACAGTATCCACTGAAAATGGTTTTTTCAAGATAGTTTCCTTGAGAATATAAATTGTGGCCCATTTTCACAGACAACTTTGCAGTACTGCATTGCATGTTATATGTCTATATCCACTCTACTAGGTGGTCTGATGCTTTTTGTAAATAGTAAGCTTCAATGAATATTTGGATTAGATTTGTCTTCAATAAAATCTGCTTTATTATTGGTATATTATTTTATTAATATTTCATACTTTGTATGATACTATAATGATGGATACATGTCATTGCATGTTTGTCCAAATCCATAGAATGTATTACACCAAGAGTGAACCCTAACGTAAACTATGGACTTTGGGTGATGATGTGTCCATGTAGGTTCATTAGTTGTAACAAATGTACCACTCTGGTGGGAGATGTTGATAATGGAAGAGGCTGTGAGTGTGTAGGAGCAGGGAGTATATGGGAAATCTGTACCTTCCTCTCAATTTTGTTATGAATTTAAAACTGCTCTTAAAAAAAATTGTCTTAAAAAAAAGTTCTCTGGGCATGTGTATTAGTTTCCTAGGACTGCCATGACAAAATATCACAGACTGAGTAGCTTAAAAAGAAATTTATTTTCTCATTACTCAAGGCTAGAAGTCCAAGATGCAAGTGTCACAGGGTTGGTTTCCTCAGAGGCCTCTCTCCTTGGCTTGTAGATGGCCATCCTCTCCCTGTGTCTTCACATGGTCTTCCCTCTGCACTTGTTTGTGTCCTAGTTTCCCCTTCTTATGAGGACATCACTCATGCTGGATTAGGGCCCTACCTTTATGACCTCATTTTAACTTAATTACCTCTGTTAGGTAATTACAGTCACATTCTGTCTCCAAATACAGTCACATTCTGAGGTACTAGGGGTTAGGACTTCGAAATACGAATTTTCAGGGGACACTATTGAGCCCATAAGAGCATGTGGAAAGGGATCATGCTTTTACTACCATTTTATAGATAGAGAAACCGAGACAGGGATGTCGAAGGGCTCGATGCACAGCTCACGTCACCTACCTCAATGGTCTATTTTTTTAACTGTAATGTGAGCATAGGGACGTTTCTCTCCATAGACCCCTTTGTACACTCTCAGCAGTTTTAGCAAACAAAGTGTTTTTACCACTAATCTTCCATGAAGCTTGCTTTGGATTGTTGAATTAAGTTACTAAAATCGTTTGAGGATGGAATTTATCTTCTCCATAATTCATTGCTCTGAAAATTATTGTTATCCCATACAAAGTTCTTCATTTTCTTGCACCAGATTCTAGATCCAATTTTAATTTTTATTCCTGAAGCAGATCCCTTGGTCTGAAATCCTGTCCCCTTTCCTATCTTGTGAGCAGGCCAAAACACTAGAAGGACACTGGAAGGCCTCCTCTCTCTCACTCTTCAGTCTAATAAAAGTCCTAATATGTAAGTCCTTGACACTAATTCTCTAGTCCACACCACCACCCTACCTGCTGTACAGAGTCAAATCACCTGCAAAGGAAAAGCAATGTACTCACACCCCAACCCCAAACAGACAGAGGGACAGGGAAGGGGAACGAACATTTCTCAACCGTCTACCCTGTGTTAGACACTGGGACAGGTACTTTCGTAGACATCAGCTTCTTTACTCTCCACAAGGATGAGCAAAGTAGGAGACTCCAAGAGACTAAAGAACTTGCCCAAGTCTCCCATTAGAACGTGGAAAGGACAGAATTGAAGACACATCTGTCTGTCTCCAAAACCTGTCTTCTTTCCATTTGGCATCACAGAGCCAAGCCCCAATCCACGCCTTCTCTACCCTAAATTCCCCAGGCTCAAAGGCTGAGATGTTCATGATCTTCACTCCCTGACTTTCAAAACCCATTTATGTGTCTGAACAAAGGTTCTATCCACTGTCTTAAAAATGTCTTCTGTAGACTTGATTGTTTCCTGTTTAATGAGTTTCAACATTCTTCATTCGTTTTATCAGCTAAAATCTGTTCTTTGCTGGCTCATCGCATCTTGTACTGAGGATTCTCAAAACTCAGCAGGCCCCCTCACAGAGGAAGTTGTGGGAAAGGGGCAGGATACGAGTTCCATTCTCTGCTTGCCTCTTTCAGGGGTCATTAACTGACTGTTTCCCAAAGATCCTGTAACTCTTTGGAAACCAACTGCCCACTCCCTAAGCAGATTGTTACCTCTCGAAGAGCGGGGTTGGGAAACCAAACACTAAGTAAAAGCCACCTTTTCTGTTTGAAATGCAAACTTTCAGCCACGTCTCTTAATAGAATGAATGGGCTACAGGAAGGTGGGGAGACATGACAAAATATCACCTGGCCACACGATGCAGGTGAAAAATGGATTTCTCAATGGGAGTACAGCCATGGAGTCATTGAGCTGTGTCCAAAGGTGAGAATTACCTGGAGAGAAAAATTCCTAGGTGAAAACTTATCTTCAAGCTGAGATGCTCAGGGCTAAGATATTTCTGCCTGAGATCATGCTGGATGATGATATATTATACTCTCATCCCATTTTTTCCACAAGTTCTGTGGTTTTAATTCAATTTTTCATAGCATGGTTGTTTTTAGAAACATGTATGTCCCATTATGACAGAACTCAGCACCATATTTCCCTTAATATGCACTAAAAAGATGGAGAGCTTGGAAAAACACAGAAAAGAAGGAGATTAAGTGCTATTAGCATAAGGAAATTATTAATTTGACCTTTTTGCAGTACCAAATACATATATCAAAGTAAAGGCAAGTATTTGCCTTGGAATTACATCTTGTTCTGGAATTTCTAGATCTTGGATTGAGAGAAATAAAAGTTGTTTTTACAGTGGCAAGAGTCAGGAAGGAAATGAGGGTCAATAAATTAATGCTCAAGAAATTTTATAAATCTGGAAGTTAGATTCATGTCCCTCACTACCTACAATTTATTTTAGTTTTATGAGAGGAGCATATTTTCCAATTGACTGGAAAATTTCATCACTTAAATAATTACTATTTGGTTTGAAACTATTCCTTGTCTTGTTTCTAAACTGCCAGTACTAAAGGTTTTGAAAGCAGCCCTGCAAAGAGGTACACACTTGTTTGTGTGAGTGTTTTGTGATAAAGGGGTGACTAAATGGATTTTATGACTTCTGCTTTGATCAGACTGCTCTACCCACACCCACATGGCCATCTTCAGCCCTACTGACTGGCTTGCTGTTTAAAACTAAACTGGTGATAGAAATTTCACTGAGCATCTCTGCAAAGACAGTAGTGCTGTTTGCTAAATATTTCCAGGTTCTCACCTTGTAAGTACACAGTAGGATTGCATTCCTGGGCTTCCTCTGGGTCTGGTCAATGAGTTGAAGTATAGTGATAACAGAGTTGACACCCGAGAATATTGTGCTACCAATGGGAACTCCATCTTGAGTGAACTCACACATGAACACGTTGTAAAAGGTAAATATTTTCATTTTTATTTTTAAAATAACAACCAGAATCTTTTTTATATATAGTGGTTTAAATACACACACACAAATAATAATAACACCCACAAGAATATTTTTCCTGTTTCACAAACGAGGAAACTAAAGTCCTAGGAGCTAAATTATTTCACTCAAGGTCTCAAAAAACTGCAATAATAAACACATCAAAAAGTCCTCCTATTTTTCTTCTGCTTCCTATCCTTAGGAAACTTACCATGATTTAACTGTCTCCAAAGTAGATGAGTGTTTCCCCTGCCATCCCACCCTCCCACTCCTACCCCTGAAGCTGGATCCAACCCTTGTCCTGCCAAAGTGCCCAGGATCCAGGCAGACTGATGGAGACCCGAGGCCCTGGAGTCACCGAGCAGGCCTCAGGAGGGAACGGAGACCAAGTCCGGCAGGGCCCAGTAGCCCCAGGCTTGTGGAAGAGGGCATAAAATGACTTGCAGGTTGAGTCTTAATCTTGCTCAGGTTGACCAAAAAGCCAAGCTCTTGCGGGTCATGGGTAGGTCAAAGGGTCAGCAGATCCCCCTCCTTAAAGCCCAAATGTTATCCTCAGTTTTTCCTCCGCAAACGTTTCCACACTCACAGCTTAGGGGTCGCTCCTGGCAGGAAGAGAAAGTCTCCCAAGGAAGCGGGATGGTCCCTCCTCCTTCCAGCCTCCGTCTCCTGGAGCTCAGCTCTCAGTCCAGGACACGGAACATCCGTGAGAAACGGGGCAGCCTAGACAAAATGGTTGAAGCACTGGTTAACAGTAAGAATACCAGCTGGCATATATTGATACCGTGATTTGAACCAGACACTATTGAACGAGTTTTTAATGTGTTAGCTCATTGAATCCTGCACCCATCCCGGGAGGAATGTGCTATTATTAGCCCCATTTTACAGATGAGGGAATGGAGGCACAGAGGCATGGAGCAATTTTCCTGAAGTCACATAGTAGGAAGCTATTCTCTCAGCTTTGTTTTCCTGTGCCCTTTGCCTTCTCCACGCTGCTCCCGTCACCCTGAACTCAGTACTCAGTGCTGGCTCTCCCCACTCCACTGTCTAACTGGGACTCTAGAAGAGCTCGGCTACTCTGAATTTACAACTTGACATGGAAAACCGTGGTGTTTCTCTCCTGGTATTTGCTCAGTCGGTCTATTTCTCACTGTGAAATGTAGAGTTCTTTTAAGGGAATTTCAGGCATAAACAAACACGTGGAAGAGATTTTAGGGGAATAGAGGAGCCTTCCGGTGACCCTGAACTCACACACTGGTTGAAACAGGCTCTCCTTGGGTCCTATGAAAGCCCGCCCTTCGTATGGACAGCAGAGGGCGCTGTCAGCTGCGGTCTCATAATAAGGATGCTGCCCCCGCCCTGCCCATGGCTCCTGAGATGGGGTCCCCTAATTAGAATCTATACTTGAAGCAAACTGCCTGGTTTTCACGCCTCTGCTGTCTTTCCCTGATCCCAGGACCTCCTGAAAAACCTGTCCCGACCCTGTTTGTAAGAACAACCCTAGCTGAGGTCCCTTGGGTATGTGGAGCTTCCACCTATTGGTGGCCTCAATTCTCTGCAAGTCAACTTCTGACCTCCCGCCCCATTTCTCGCCACTGGAATTCTGCCTTCCTCCTGAGACCCCGTCAGTCTTCAGCTTTTTATTCTGGTATAAGGTCTGAAATATTGCCTTTTCCCTGTGGTTTGGCTCTGCCCTGGGCCATGACCTTGCCTTCAGCTTACCAAACACCCATGTCCCTGAACTGTAATTCTGCCCTAAACCTCTTGCTTGGAGCCCCAATCTCTGCTGAAATGCCTCCCTCGTGCTGCCAGCTCTCCATTCTGGACTTGGAAGGATTACTTTGAGAATTTCTGGTCCCTGTCTTCTAAGCTTGTTGGGTCCCCAACATGGTCTGCACCGTGGCAGCTATTGTTCCTGAGCCCTGGGATACCACATGCATCCAGATGGACAAAGTCCAGCCCCCATCGCTGAGAAAATTCAATAGGCCCGGGGCCACCAGAGGAGGGTGTGCTGAAAGTTCATCCTCCACCTCATAGCTTTAAAAATAGAAGTTGAAAGTTGAAGAATTACGTGGATTTCTTTGGAGAGTTATTAGTGCATTCCCACCTCCTTCCTCCACTTCCTCCTAATGTTAGTCTAAGCTTTGTACACCTCCCCAGGTCTAGTAAGTAGTGTAGTCCTGATCTTGGCTTCTACTGGTTTTCTCCAACTTTTACTACAGCCAACCAAGTATGGCCGACTAGCTGGAGATAAGACCTCAAACATACTTCTCTTCTCTAGAATGGCTGGATACAGTGTCCCCTGGAGGAAGGGCCTCCTCTACTTGAGACAGTCTAATAAACTTCCTAATAGGTCAAATTGAGACCTTAATGGAAAGGTCAGCTTTAATAGGTCATCTGAATGTTATATGTTTCATCTGAATGAATGTTTCTTCCACCATGGAAGAAGCCTATGGATTAGGAAATGGGCAGAGGTTGGGAGGGTTAATGTTTTTGAAGTTCTAATATAAAAATCCGAATGTGAGGATGATTAATTAAGAATAACATGCCTGTGTTTTCCTCTCTTTGTTTTCCCAGCACCCAACACACGCTAGTCAGTGTATATGACAGAGCCGTCTCTCCCTCTCTCCCTCTCTCTGGGACCATGTACCAGGGTCCCACATCAGCTCAACATCAGGTTTGTCGGATCTGTAACACAGGAGGTCCGTTCAGGGTTCTTCCAACTCAGTGTCTTTGGTTCCATGAGATTGTTTCCACACTTTGCTTTGCCCCATTGCTCAATATATGGGCAATGACTCAGAAAAGAAGGAATATAAAAGAGGATGTGCCTGCTGCCAGAGTATTAAAAAATATTCTGAGCCTCGTCAATATCCATGCAGAAAGGCCTTGAAACCTCTCCAAGACAAAAACCACACCAAGATCGATCCCCCCTGCTCACATTTCCCTATTATCTCTCGGGCTTTTGGTTGCCATTTTGTGACTTATTCTCCCCATCATGGCTGCCTAAAATTTGTTTTCCCTGGATTTCACCTGTGTAGAAATACACCTCACATGTTGGCTGTGAGTAGGCAGCTAATTTGCCACAACCCCGCCCACACCCGCTTAGGAATGATTCTGGGCCCCAACTCCATTAGGGAAGGACAGGCTTATTGCTTTGTGATTTCAATCAATTGTCTTCCTTCTCGACAATCAGGCTATTGTAAGTGTCACCACTCACTGACAAGATGCAATTAAGGTGAGCACTGTAGACAGCAAGGTGTATCTTGTGTCAGTGCAGGTGTGATGACAGCATCCTCTCACTGACGACAGAAAAAAAAGTGTGCTTAAGCTTTGGTCATATAAACTGAGATGACTGAGATTTTAAAGATGTGCATTTTTTCATTTACATTCTGGGCAATAAAGAAGTTTCCATTCTTAGAAAGATATGTCCACCTGGTCCCCTTCCACTCACTCCAGCATCACATAGTAGGCGAGAGTGTGCTCACAAGGGCCACTGTGTGGTTTGTCACAACTTGCAAGTGAAGCTTCTCCGTGGGTTTTTAATACTCACATCTCATCCTCAACGATTCATTAATTTAGATCCATTGGTTGGGCTTAATGATGCGTTCTACATGGGAAAAAAAATAACATATCAGTGATGTGAATGAGTGGTGGCACTGACAAAAATGCATGTATGTTTATGTTTATGTATGTGCCTGCCTAGAAACTAACCTGTAAAAATAAGACATAAAGAGAAGTACCCAAATTGAGGCAGCCACACAGAATTAAATTATCATATTTCTCTGAATCTACTGTTGTAAACTACATCATTATTTTTATGTTCCACTGAGAAAGAAAAAGAAAAACATTACCAATTAAACCATGACATGCCATTGATTATAAGATACACTCCAATATCAGAAACATTAAAAGGTGAAGAAAATGCCTATCTTAGAATAGATACACTATGGTAGTAAAAGTCACGCTCAATACTAGCTAGCCATAAATGCTAACTCTCAATGTGTCCAGTTTTTTATTTGTTTGTTTTTAAGGAAGTAGCTCTTATTGAGAAACTGTTGGTTGAGTAAATGACTTCTTTCTAATTAATACAGCAATGATGGCAATTTTAGTTAGTACCTTAAAAAACAGATAGCTTGGTCAAAAGTCATCTTCAAACTCAGTAAGTAAACAGATACTTCAGTCCAAGGGAGTGTGGTTTACTGAAAAGTCCTGAGCAAGGAGAATGCTAGATCTCATGATTAGCTGGGTGGCTTTGGGGAAACCTTATAAGTACTGTGGGCCTTGGTTTCCTTACTTATTAAATGAGTAGGTTGGACTAGAATCTCATTTCTAACTCATCTCTTGTTTTGCAGCTCTAACATTTTATTAATCTATGATCCTGGGTTCATGTTGTCCCATCTCAATGGTCCAAATGTCAAGTTGAAATACATCCAATGTGGAAAATTCTCCTGATGAGATGTATTCTACTGACCTTAAGCATTAGCAGGATACTTCAAATTTGTTGAGTGAAGAAATGAATGAATGAAAGTATGTGCTAATGATTCTCTTTGCTAGCAAATCCTGAATACTAAGCCATAATACTTGTTCCTGCACGACTCTGCTGAGGACACTGACCCTCCAGTATTGAGACCAAAAGGGAGAGGCTTACCTCTGCTACCCTTGATCTCCCCTTCAGTGAAGACATCCTCATCCTCAAAGCATCTCTTATCTGAAGAAGCAATGACAGTGAAGAAATGAAACATCCCCAAGGCCCCGACCCATGTCCTAAAAATTTGAGACCAGTAACCCTGGCAGAAGCAGCATCAGATGGCTGAGCACAGTGCTTTTCAAATAATAAGACTTAAATAAAAATTGAGATGTAGTTTTAACTAGATTTAGGATTAAGATTAAAATGCCGGTTATGATTTCTATTCTTTTCACCAGCTATACTCACATGCAGCCTCCTGTTGAGTTGATAAACAGCAGGGAGTGGCAGAGTATGGTTCTCTCCTTGCCTTTCTAGCAGCTGATGCCCTGAACCACCCCGACAAACTCAACTCTCCTGGACTACGCTCTCTGGTCAAGGCTGCTGCATCCTCCTGCTTCCCTCAGCCACATGCAAATCATTTCCAAGGAGTGAAACAAATTCAAATTACCTTGTGATCCATAATGGTTCCAAACAACAAGATGAAGAACCCCTGTGGCAAATTCAATAGAAGTATGAGGGACAGTTTTGCAGACAATATCGTAGCTGTTATTTTAATACCTCTGTTCTGGATACCTTCTAGAACAGTTATCAGGCATTAGAAACTTCACTTTCTACTGACTCTGATAAAAATGCATTGATGACTATTATCTTTGAGCGTACCTCAAAGAAAGAGGACCACCTTCATGTCTGTGTATGAGAGTCATTGACATTGAATGAAGGGCAAGAGATGGAGGATAAAGTTTTCAACCTTATTAAGTCTGTTCACTTTCTCTAAATATTAAGGTAGCTATTCTTACTCATGATGACAGTAGCGCGTAACACGAAATCTTCTAATTCTAAGTCACAATCATTGGAGTGTCTTGAGAAAATGAAACCTGTATTCTAGTTTACTTTCAGTTGGAATTAAAAATCAAGAAATAGGCAACCAGAGCTTCTGAGCTGGCGGAAGATGTTTCTGCATAAAAGAGAGAGACCAGAGAGACCTGTAAGGCCAGAGTCTCTTCGTGTTTAAGTTATTTGGTCACATATAAAGTTATGATAATTGATAGTCAATCTTTTTAAGTTTTGGGAGTTGAGGTCCAAGAAAAATCTAGATCCCGCCATGAGAGTGGAAGGAAGCATTAGGTTTCTAAGGATCGTTTCAAGGTGAAGAAACACTGATCGGAACACTGAAATTTTTAAATGTGAGTCACAGGGAAAGCTTGCTAAGAAGAGTGGGGTGCATGTAATTAAAAATGTTTTAGTACTTTTTTTTCCTGTCAAGAAAAGATAAAAAGAAGTGATCTGAAAAAGAAATAAACTTTCTGGGCTTTAATTGAGTTATGAAGTAAAAATAGGATTGAGATCATTAGTCACCAGAGTAACTTCAAGAGTTGGGGAGACTTACATGAGTCCAAGAGATTTTGATTAAAAAAAAAACCCCTTAAGTCAAAGGTTTCTCTTGAAAGCTATTCAAGGGGAAGAGTTAAATAAATGTTCTCTACAGTTATTAAAGAATTATGAGTAAGATATAGAATTGATCTCAGTTGGCATTTCTTTAAAGTATGCTTTATATTTTGTATCAAGTTTTTAAATGGTGTAAGAGCGACATGTTAATAGGAGTCCTTTGCTGCTATATTAAGCAGCTATATTTATTTTATTTATAGCAGTGGTCAGGGGCCAGCCTCGTGGCTGAGTGGTTAAGTTTGCGCGCTCCGGTTGGGTGGCCCAGGGTTTCACTGGTTCAGATCCTGGGCATGAACATGGCACTGCTCATCAAGCCATGCTGAGACGGCGTCCCACATAGCACAACCAGAGGCACTCACAACTAGAATATGCAACTATGTACTGGGGGACTTTGGGGAGAAGAAGAAAAAAAGATTGGCAACAGATATTAACTCAGGTGCCAATCTTTAAAAAATAAATAAATAAAGCAGTGGTCAGAAAAAATTTTTTTCGAAGAAATTTTTCTTCAGAGAAGCAGATAATAAAAATTTTAGGCTTCGTAGGCTATACAGTCTCTGTTACAACTCCCTCAACTTTGCCATTGTAGCTCAAAAGCAGCCATAGGCAAAACGTAAACAAATGAGTATGGCTGTATTCCAATGAAACTACTTACAAAAACACACAGCAGGCTGTAGCTTGCCAACTCCTGATTAAAAACGTAATTAAGAATTGGAGCCTACCAAATTTTCTACTCCCCCACAGGTATGGGGAGCCATCTGGCTAATGACAGCTTCCCAAAAGTGCAAGCTTAGTTGTCAAGATGGAGTAAAACAACTTTTAGAGTGATAATCTTGCCTAACCAAGTATTTAAGCCAGAAAAGACAATAGAGATCATTTTAGATCCATTACACATGGGAAAGTTGAGGAGCAGAGAAAGGTGACATTTCTAAGATCAGATAACATGTAAGATCCATTTCAGTGGATAACAACCTATATTTACTTCACAGGGAATAGCAGGGAAGCGGGATGAGAACTCCTGACTGCTTAACTCTCAGGATGCCTGGCAAAGGCCATCATTTCTTACTACGGAAAATGACTGTTATTTTACTGAGTTCCCAAACTCTTGAGAAAGATAAAGACTGTGATTGTTTTGCGGCTTAACATGTGAGTGTAGCCTCACACATCCCTGACCAAAGATTAGTCCTCTGTAAGTGAAGGTCAACTTCTTCTGACATTGATACTTTAAGAGGGATACAGACGGACCAGTGGGGAGAGAAGGAAGGAGATCCCCACCCAACCTGTCCGATCAGCTAAATCCAACTTGACAATCAATAGAGCGAGAGATGCCATGGCTAAATGTCTCTAAGATTTGCAAGGAAATGCAAGGAACATTTTGTGTTCTATATTTTTAAATCATAGCCATTTTTTGTTATATAGCCAGAATAGCAAATCAGAAATAACATTTTATAAATGAAATACTATTAATATTAATTAACAAAATAAGTACCCCTCTTCGAACTTACCTGGAAGGCATTGAGCAGGGCAAAGATTATATGGAATATCAAGGAAGTGCCTTCTATGAGGGTGGCTATTCCAAAACCCCAGGTCAATCCCAGCAACGGGGTGAGAATGGCAACATTTTTGCTGATCCTCATAATTATGGCCACATCTTGAGACTTGGAACTGCCAATAGAGGGCCTCTGAGTGTTGAAAGCAACAACTAAAACCACAACAAGATTCACAGCCACAATGACCAAGGCTGGGATGACAAATGCTAAAAGGGCTTTGGAATTGTCCCAGTTAAGCCAACAGGCATCAGGTCTCACATAGCCTTTCCTTGGCATTGTGATAGCAACTGTGGTGACAGAGATGATCAACGGGCACCCATAGCCAATGGCAAAGCCAATGACCATCAGGCGGGACTTGATCATCCTACGGAAAATGACCAATATTCCATACATGATGAGCAGTGCTTTGAAGAGCATCCAGAAAAACAGAGAGAGGTAGAAAAAGTGGCTTAAAAATGTCACTGCAACACACCAGTTATAGTCTTGGGGCTTTTTGTTAAAGTTAGAGGCTATGATGAACCACACGTTAGCAATCAGGAGTGACACGGCTATGTTCACAATGCACACATGACGCATGTATGATATCTCCGTCACAACGACCCGGGACCACACTGTGGCTTCAATGATCAGACAAAGAATCAAGCTAAGGATGGAGATGCTGAGGCCAATGCAGGTGATGTAGTCCAGGACTTTGTTGTCTATAGATTTGGGGGACATTAAAATGGAAAAAGACATCACCACATTGGTGTAGTTACACCGACATTTCACTTTGTTCCTGACATCCAGCGTCGTTTTACACACACTCTCATCCCATTTCCTTTTCCTAGAGTGCCAGCCAACACACTGGGCCCTGGCATTCCGGGATTTGTTGATCTTCTCAAAGGTGAGTAATATTTGCTTCAGTCTTTCTGGCAAAATCACTGAAAGGACCAGACCGTTTACGGGCCTGGGAAGACTCACATTATGCGAGTGGGCTTCTTTCAGGATGGCCCCCAAGGTAGGAAAAGCTATGCTGATGGCTTGGGATGTGTTTGGTGGCAGGTTCCACAGCTCTTCCTTGGGAATTTCAATGATTCCTAAGATGCTCTCTGTTGAATTGCTCATGCTCATGGAGAAATTGAAACTTTTCTGTGTGGTATTGTGGTTGATGTGAAACCCTTTCGTCTGAATGAAGAGTTCATCCACGATGTTCTCAGATTCGTTGTGGATGTGGAGTTGCCTGGCAAAGAAATTCACTGACTGCAACAAATCCGAGCTGGCATTTTTGTAAGGAATGAAAGCCCAATTTGAAATGGCTGCTGTGTCCAGGACGTGGTTGGCCACTTTGCTGTAGCTCTGCAATGGAGAAAAGCAGATATTATACTCAGGGTTCACACATTAGTGCACAAAGATGATTTCTAAAATCTGAAATATTTGAAGATCAAATGATCTGATCTTATTTGACATATTTCTCTTCAAATTCACTGTTTATTAGAATCTCATGGTAGGAAGCTTGCAGAGAGGGAAGAAAAGTTTAAAAATGCTAAAAATAAAATAAAATATAATAAAATGAAAAGCATCACAGATAAAGTTCACCCGATTTCTTACGTGCTCGGGGCAGCATTTCTAAACTGCAGTCTGTGTAACCCAAGTTTTCCACAAGATATTAATGATTGTTTAATGGAGAGGATTAAGGGTAGATTCTGTGGTAACAGTGTTTGAGAAATACTGGGTATCCTACCCCTGTATCTCCCACTCTTATAAAGAGTACCAAAGTTCGTTCACTCGTTAAAAACTCTAAAAGTTCCTGCCATAAGGAAACCTGCTTAACTTTGTTTAACCCAGAGCACCTACATCTGCTGCTCTAGGGATCTCCCTTTTAAAAATGGAAACCCCAGGGGCTAGCCCAGCGGCGCAGCAGCTAAGTTCATGCACTCCACTTCAGCAGCCCGGGGTTCACAGGTTTGGATCCCGGGCATGGACCTATGCACCACTCCTCAAGCCATGCTGTGGTAGCATCCCACATATAAAGTAGAGGCAGATGGGCACGGATGTTAGCTCAGGGCCAGTCTTCCTCAGCAAAAAAGAGGAGGATTGGCAGTAAATGTTAGCTCAGGGCTAAACTCCATTAGCATTTCTCAGAACAATTGTATTCTACAGAATGAAATTGTAGAAACACTAGAGTAGACACAGTCTTGCTTTCAATATTTTCTTGAAAATATTGCCTGTTCAAAAATATGTATAAAACCTGTTCTAACTTCTTGAAAACTTCCATGAACTAGAATGAATTGATATGCAAAATTGAAATAAAATGCCTATTGTTGTTGCTGAGGTTGCTGTGGTTGCCATAGTTGTTACCCTGAAAAGTACATTTGAAATTCTTAAAATGCAATATTTTGAAAACAACGTTGTCAGTTTTTTAATGGAATTAACAAAGAATACCTTCATTTTCTCTCGGGTAACGTTATCAGACAGGTCTGTAGAAATATTTCTTAATAACTCCACTATAAATGCAATATTCCCAGCCGTGGCTTCTGATGATTTCACAACATCAGTTATGCAGGCGTAATCCAGTGGACAGTTCCTGCGGATTCCCTGAGCCACACTCTTGATGGGCTCTGGAGCTCGAAAGTCAAGAATGCGCAGAGGTATGGATGGTGCTGCTACGGAAAGGCGTGATGCACTATTTGAGTCCTGTTTTTTTAAAAAACGTTGTTTCATTCAAAAATGATTAAGCACCTAACATATATCAAACCAAAGGAGCTAAAAGCACAAAAAAATCCCCTTGGCAAAGACAGACAGAGAAGCAAGTGGTCTTAAAATGTGGTTTAGATGCTGAAAAGTGTGGAAAGCATAAGGTGGGGTCACAAACACACAAGAAATTCCACCAAAACTCCCACAGAAATCTGGATCCTGACCTTTCCTATTGGAATTTGCTTTCAGGACAGTGATTTTAACTCAAGTCTTAAAACAAGGCAGTTTTCTCCAGAGATGAGGAGAAGTTCTAGAAATAAAATTTGCCTAATTATTTTAAGATTTTTTTAAAGAGGAGACACATGGAATTTCAGGGGGTGTAGTTTCTGGAAGTTAGCAGGTAAAACACAGAATGCTAAGGAATTGCAATTTCAAAAAGTTTAGGGGCCAGCCCCATAGCCAAGTGGTTAAGTTCCTGCACTCTGCTTCGGTGGCCCAGGGTTTCACTGGTTCGAATCCTGGGCGCGGACATGGCACTGCTCATCAGGCCATGCTGTGGCGGGGTCCCACATGCCACAACTAGAAGGACCCACAACTAAAAATACACAACTATGTACCTGGGGGCTTTGGGGAGAAAAAGGAAAAAATTAAAAAATAAAAATAAAAAGTTTAGAGTTCACTAATTAGAAAAGGTTCTTTGCTCATTTCCTAATACTTCTACCTAGAATTCCTCAGAATGTGACTTTGGATAAGTCAAGCAAAAATTTAATTCACTTGGGGCTGGCCTGGTGGTGCAGCAGTTAAGTTCACATGCTCTGCTTTGGTGGCCCGGTGTTCACCGGTTTGGATCCCGGACGTGGACCTACAGCACTGCTTATCAAGCCATGCTGTGGCCAGCATACCACATATAAAATAGAGAAAGATGGGCATGGATGTTAGCTCAGGGCCAATCTTCCTCAGCAAAAAGAGGAGGATTGGTGGTGGATGTTAGCTCAAGGCTAATCTTCTTCAAAAAAAAAATTTTTACTTCACTTAATTCACTTTCGAATTAAGGATGTCTATGTGATCACCTACGCTAAGTGACAGAGACTGCACTGGCAATCCCTTTATCAAACCACTGTCAAAATTTTTGGAAATGCAGAAATCCATGTGCTTCTACAGGATTGGAGGGAAGACAGAGAGCAGTGGTGGTTAAATGAAAGGATATAAGAGAGGTGATTTTTACTTTAACTGAGATTTGTTGAGTTTATTGGATTTCTATTCCCTCTGGGCCACACATTTCTCCTTTCTTTTGGTCAAGTGATTGAATATATTAGAAAAGATATCAAAATGAGTTTGATTCTTGACAAACCCAGTTGATTAATTGATTAGCATAAGTGGCATGCAAATTTATCTTTACAGCTAAAACTTTAACCTCCAAGCATTTACCATTGTGCAAATAAGTTTCAGATATTTTTTTGAGAAAAGATTCTGAGAGGAAGAAATAGACAGAGAGGGGAGGGAAATGTACCTGAGAATTTGGGCAAGGAAGGGAGCATAAGAGAAAAATTTAACCCACTCTGTAGATTTTCCTAAGAGGAAATATGAGACTTATGGTCATGCTGAACAGAAAACACTGAAAATGGCTCTACAACTCCTGGGGGATGGGCTCCTGTAGTCAATAAAATGCAAATGAATCACCTCAAAGAGTGTTTCCACAGAAAGGCTTGTACAGGTTTCGGTTGATTTTTGCCACTTGTTTTGATTACATACAAATCCTATTTCTCCACGAAAATGCTGAGCACACAGCTGGCTGCAGTTGGAAGAAGTGATGCAAGGTCCATGGCATTTCTCTGACAAAGGAAAAGAGAGAGAGTGAGAGAGAAGCCTAATTAGCATTTCCACACTCTGACAGAGACACCTAACTCATTCTGGGGGTTTGGGGATTGCTTCCCCGAGGAAGTGACAAGCCAGACCTGCCAGGAAGACTGTGAAGCTGATGTTTAGGCAACATGAACAGCACATGGAGAGGAGGAATCAATGGCAAATCATTCAGAAAGGCTGGGTCAGAGTATCAGAGGAGAGAGGAGCAAGAGATGAAGATGGGAAGGAAAGCAGGGCTCAAGCTGTAAAGGGCCTTGAATGCAGTGCCCACATGGGGGTTACCAGAAAACATGATTGGATTTGTCTTTGAAAGATAATAAACAATAGCGTAGAGCAGGAAGTAGTAAACTTTCCTGCAGCGGTCGAGATAGAGTTGCCAGATAAAATACAGGAAGCTCAGCTAAATGTTAATTTTATTTTAGGATATAGTCAATTCTCACTATTTGCAGTAGTTATATTCTATGAAGTCACTGCCACAAATACTGAATTAGCAAATACTTAACCATCACTCCTCCGGGAAAGACAAAGTCAGGTTCCTGCGAGCTTCTGCTCATAAGATTTTCATCAATGTATAAGCTTCTTTCTATTTAAAGACAGCTTATTTAATATATGTTGTTGATTCATTAGCAGTGAACGCTCAGTCATTAGCACCGTAACTCGTGATGGCCCATGAGCAAAGCTTATCTAACACATGCATTTTCTCCATTAGGCACATCACAGCCTTCTTTGGAACACTGAAAAGCACTTCAGCACTACACTTGGGGGCTGTTTTAAAGAGCAATATCACCAACAAAAAGCACAACAATGCAAAACACGTGGCACTACATAGGCCACGAAAAGAACACTTGTTGATAGGAGGAGAGCTGAACAGGAAGGCAGAGCGCCCCCGTGTTCAGCCAGGAACATGCACCTTAGCTGACTCGATGTTTTTGCTGTTCTGTGCACGTCTGTGAATGATCCAAAAAGCACTGTGAGTACTGATTTGGGGGTTACAAATAAATTTCAGTGACTAAGAGAATTTGCAAATATAGAATCCACAAATAATGAGGATTGACTGAAAATATTCAGTTAAACAATGAATATTTTTTTAGTGTACATATGATTCGTGTGATATTATTCATGGTTTACCTGAAATTGAAATTTAATGGAGCATTCTAAATTTTTATTTGCTAAACATGACAACCCTATGCAGAGAGTAAATATTTTCAGCTCTGTGGGCCATATGGTCTCTGTCGCAACTACTCAACTCTGCCTTTGTAGCATGAGAGCAGCCAAAGACAATATGTAAATGAATAAACATGGCTGTGTTCCAATATAACTTTATTTACAAAAACTGGTGGCAGACCTAATTTGGCCCATGGGTAGAGTGGATTGACTTGAGACAAGGAGCCTAAGAATGAAACCATTGAGGTATTCCCAGGAAGAATTGCCTTAGGATGGTGGCATTGGAATGGAAAGAAGCAGATGATGCTGAGAGCTATTAAGGTTTTGAAATCAATAAGATGAGGTGACTGACTGTGACTCAAGGAATGCACCCATATTTACGGCTTGGACAGCTCTGTGGATGACTCCACTCACAGAGAAAGGAAACAAGTGGGTTTGCATCTTTCTTTGACATCTATCCAAGTGTATCAATTTTTTCAAGTTATTTAAGCTGAGTGCTTCTCAACTTTTTCATCCTTGTAGTTTGGAGATGATGCCATAGTGTTGTTACAGACATTGAATGAGACAGCATCACATACAGCACTTAGATCAGTCTTGTCATAAATGTTCAATAAATGTTAGCTACTTTTCTCCCCTCTTTCCCTTCTCAATTCCACATCTATCTAGAGATTTATTTGCTGCCAAAAATATACTTGGACATGACTGTGCAGAATCAGTTATCCTTACTATTTGGGTGAGAACCACATAATCTCACTATCTTACTACTAATGACGCCCTCCATAGTTTACCTCTCACTTCCTGAGAGTGACCAGTCTCACCAACACAATATCTATCTTACAATCGCTTCAGCAGACCTCTCAGCACCAGCGTGTTACACACATTTAAGCATCCTGAAAATATCTTTGAATGAATCCTATCCTCTTCCCTCTTCTGCCTCTTTTTTAGCTCATTGGTTCAAACAGATTTCCCTTTTGGGCTTTAAAATGACCACTTGTCTTTGAAAACTTGTGGTCTGAGGACATGCTTGCAGTATCCATGTCCTCCATTTACTCTACCCAGTCTCCAAATGGAAGAAAACTGTTCTGTAACCACATACCTTGTATCCTTCCAGTCTTGGGTTTCCCTTCAGGACGTTGAAGTTTATCTCCATCCTGTAAAACATAAATTCCCAAAAGTCCTCTTTACCGTGGGACTCTCCTCTCTCATGTCAACTTAGAGGCTTCATGTGCATATGAAGAGAAAATATGTTCAAGACTAGAAGGAAAACTGCACCAGGTCCCTGTGCCCATATCACAGGAACATGCTGAGGGAAACACAGATGTGAACACAGACGGAGAACACTGCCCTCCATGAGAGCTAGAAACGTGATGTGGTCACTTGAGCTCTGAAGGGCAGGGTAGAGGATTGCGTACATCTCTTGGAAAGTTTAAGTATCCAGGGAGAATAAGGATTACAGCTCTAAGCTGTTCTCTGTCTGTGTTAACTATACCTATGAAATGGAGCGAATATGGTCCACCAGATACTGTATACCCTCAGAGAGGAAGAAATGAGCAGATACTAGGAATAATCATTAGGTTGCAATAATAGAATCACAAACTCTTTTGTAGCTATAAAGCACTGTGAAGATTATCTTTAAAAAAACCCACCCTTCATAATATAGATAAGGAGATTAAGACTCAGAGAAGGGAAGCAACCTATACAACTAGCGAGAAACAAAGTTAAGGTCTGAACCGAAATTGCTCAACTGCCAGGTTCATGCTTCCTTCTCTCAGCAGCTGCCTGTCTACATGCTCTGTGGCTTGCAAAGTGAGTTTTCCACTATACTGTTGCACCCTGTTGCACTGTGCAACTGTCCTATTCCAAGTGGCAGTCACGTCTCAACTTTTCTCTGTTCCCTTCTCTAGAAAACTACTATTAGCAAGAGTAAAATTGTAGTCAATTTAAAATTTCTTTAAAATGACATGTTATTTACCGTGTATCTAGTCAGCTAGGAGAACTGATGGGTTTCACATGGGACCACATAAGAATGGATCAAACTTACTTTTATGTGGATCTTGGATGCATAACAAGAATATTCTGTGACCAGAAATAACATTAAGTAGCAAATCATGGTGGCCTGAGACTTCATTTTCACACATTAGGATCTTCACCTGCAATAGAGAAAGAAGGTGAATTTAGCTAAAGGTGATAATGCCACACAACTAGCACAGTACTTAGCAGACTAACCAACCACTTAGTGACCCCACTGGGTACTCTGAGATATTCATGCCAAAACAACCTGCCCCGTGAAAGATCACCAATACAGATTTTCAAGCCAGCTAACATATAGAAAAGGAAAGACTTTCTACCAACTGTTGACCTTTCTAGAAATAGCAGACAGGAATGATGGAAGCACCAGGAAAGATGTATGTAAGTTCACCAAAGCATCATTTCCTATTCAATCCACAAGTTTCTTTAATAGTAAGCAACACTTATCAAGAACTTCTTTTTCCCAATCACTGTTCTAAGCTCTTTCTTTGTATTAACTCACTTAATCATGTGATATATGATACTATTACTATCTTCAGTTTATCAATGGAGAAACTAAGGCACAAAGAATTGAGCAACTATGAGCCCAAGATCATCAGATAAAAAGAGATGGAGCCAAGAGTTTAACCCAAATGGTCCATCTGGAGAGCCTTTCTTCATTTCTATAGCCGGCTGTCTCACTGATGGCACTACTGACATTTTTGGCTGCATGATTCTTTGTTGTTGGGGCCTATCTTGTGAACTGTAGGCAGTTTAGTAACATCCCTGGCCTTTGCCTACTAGATGCCAGGAGCGGCCCTCTCTCCAGCTGTGACAGCCAAAATGTCTCCAGACATTGCCAAATGTGCGCTGGGGGAGAAAATTGCCTCCAAATGAGAACCACCGTCCTATCGTGTACTCTAGGCATATGGAGTCAAGTACTTAAAATGAAACAAATACACACATTGTCTGCTGCAGGAGCAAGCATGAAGACTCCCTTTTATGGAGGGATAAACTACTGTACAGAGAAACCAGAGGCACTGGAAGATAACTCTATTCTTTTGCCACTTCTCTGTTTCTCCCCCTTTACTTGATGGTTCCACCTTTCAAAGACAAATCTCCAAGAAAGTATCTTTGCAACAGTTGAAATTCATCAATGCCATCAAGATCAGCATCTTCACACTTTTCTCATAGAACAGTGGCACTTAAAACCCCTTATTGGTAAGAAGGTTCTTTAGAATGGTTTTCCTAGAAGTGCAGATGCAGCAAAATGAAAATATCATAGATTTTAGAGTCAGCAATAGCTAAATTGTAATCTTATCTCTGCCATTGATGATTTGTCCCTCACTGAGCCTGTTTTCTGGTGCATTTCATAAAATGTAGGATGATCATTCATTCTACCAACAAACATTTATCAAGTGCCTCCTATTTGCCAAGATGCTAGGGTACAAAGGTAAAAGATATATACCAGATGCTAGGGTACAAAGGTAAAAGATGCTGTCCTTTCCATAAAGGATGTCCAGTGGGGAACACAGACAAGTCAAACCAATAGTGAGAAGAGAGATCATCTGCATATTGTACCTGGTGAACAAGGCCAGGCAGAAACTAAGCCCTCAGCAAATATGAATTCCCTTACACTCTAAATTCCCTTGTGGAGATGAACTAACTCTAATCTTTCCAGCCCCTGGAGGCAAGCTGTGGCCAGGGAGCAGACAAAACTCACAGATCTGGGATCAAACCCTTCCTGAGTGGAGTCAAGACTAACATGGACTTTCGTGACTCGAGGGAGCCGTCTGCTGAGATGAAGAGCCGCAGGAACTGACAGGCAGGCTTCCAAATTGTCTTTGACTGTAAAATTGTCTTTGACTTCCTAATCAATGAATGGGAGGAAAGTGTTTTGATTTATACCATCACCTTGTAGAGCCAGTCCAAGCAGGGGAAAGGGAACATGGCAGAATGACAGGCAAAGTGTAGTAATGGATTTGCATAGGTATTGGGCTACGCGTGTGGAATTCACGGTCTTACAGTGTGTGTGGAAAGAAGTTCTCATATACGCAACAAATAGGGAGATGGGCACATAAGCAATTTGCAATGTTAATTTTGTTTAGGATAGATTTTTAACTGATTATCACAAAAGGATGTACCAGAAGAACCGGTATAAGTTGTCTTAAAAGTATCCATATATTTCACATATGCCTGTGGCTTTAGAAAATTTTTGACCATGACACAATAAGAAACAGATCTTACATTGTGACCCAGTGTGTATAGACATGTATATGTAGGTATATAGGCAGCCATATATAAAACTGAAAAAATATATAATTTTTATGTTTTAAAACTTTCATGCAAAAATACTTGTCCTGCCTACCTACAGCAAGACGCTGATATGTCCAAGATTTTTATCCTGTATTCTACTCTATTCTATCTAACATTCTCTCAAAAAGTGGTTGGCACTCACTAAATTGAATTCACAACCCTCTAATGGATTATAATCTGCAATTTGAAGAACAGGAATATAGATTATAAGATTCATTTTCATTATCAAGTTGAAAACTGTTCATTTCCACTAAAGTGGTCTCTTTGATCCTTTCTCTTTGCTAGTCTTCACGATTCTATTGAAATCTCCTTCCAAGGTACACGTATTAGGGAGGAAAGATGCCTACCTTCAGGATTAAATAATAGGACTGATGCTGAGAGTAAACGGAATTCTCCCCTGGAGAACATTGTTTGAAATGCACAGTTAAATGGGTGAAGGCAAGCCACAGGGAGGCATTTATAAGTAATGATACCTGCTAAACCTTCAGGAGAAGGGCCACTTTTACTGTTCACAGTTTTCAATATAGGAACTTTGCTTAAAGCCAATCTTGCTAGAAGAAAGTCAGGCATTTGGCACAGTCATGTGATGTGATTTATGGTGTCCAAAAATGTTTCCCCAACCCGTGCTGGGGCCTCTAATTCCACAACTCCTGACAGTGTTCAGGGGAAAAGGGATCCAATAGTCATGGCACTTTCTGTGGATCATTGTGCTCTTTGTGGAACATTATGAAATAACGATGCATTTCGTGTATTCATATAAACTAAGAAAAATTTATTAGCAGAAATATATATATGCAATATGAAATCATAAGCATGACCATAAGAAACACAAACTTTGAACTGAGTACAATTGGCTGTTTGGGAGGTTTTAGTTAATTAATTTGCTACTTGATAATTCATGTTATTATAGTCTGGTGTAAGTAACCCACACACCATTTGGTATGATAATTTTATGGTAAATTTCCTTCACTTACTACAAATGTCAGAGGGAGAATATTCAACGGTGTTATTCGAGAAAAGTCATAGCATTCTTACTTTTGCCCAGTTTGATTGGAAGGGATGGCTCAGATGGTTAAATGTTTTCAAGTTAGCCCCAATTGGGTTGTTTCTCTTTACACCAGAAAGAGCGGAATGGGAGCCCTCCCATCAGAACTCAGATGTTGGCTGAGGCCAAAAGCCCGAGTGCTCTGCAGGGCAGACAATGAGCAGAGCTTCAGGGCTCTGAGAATGAGGAATTAAAAAATAAAAAGAGGGGCTGACCCCACAGCATAGGGGTTAAGTCTGGCACGTTCCACTTCAAAGGCTCAGATTCATGGGTTCAGATCCTGGGTGCAGACCTACGTCACTCATCAGCCATGCTGTGGCAGTGACCCACACATAAAGTAAACGAAGACTGGCATAGATGTTAGCTCAGAGCTAATCTTCCTCAAGTGAAAAACAAGTAAGATTGGCAAAAGATGTTAGCTCAGGGCTAATCTTCCTCAGCCAAAAATTTAAATAAATAAAGAGAAGCATTGCCAGCATAATTCATAATCAGAGGTTGATAGTTCATGGAACAGAATGGAGGAAGCACACTTTCTTAGATTTACCATTGATAAAGACTTAATAATTAAAGTGAATTTTGAGTTTTGCATAATTTTGAACTGAAAACTTGCTGCAAATACAGATAAAGTACCTCTCCAGTACCTAGCCCAATGCCTGTATGTAGTAAGTTATCTCTTGAAAGAATGAGGGAAAGAAAAGAACAAGGACACAAAATCTAAACATCAAATTAAATGTGGCCAGAAGAGTGTGAACTGTCCAGAAGAAGAGCAGCAACACACGGACAGTACAGACAAGAAGAAGCTTCTAGATGTGAACTTAACCAAGGCCAACTCGCCTGGCTGAGGGGTTTCCTAGTTCCTAGCAAAGAGTGGCTGGAGTCAGTGCCAGGTCCCAGCCTACACGGAGAATCCAGACTTATTCTGTGTCCATTATGCTTAAGTTACCTTTATACCACTTTTGGACTTCTCGTTCACAGTGCGTTCGGTTTATCAACACAGTTGTGTGAGTTCATAAAACCCCCAGTTCTACAAACCCCTTGGGGATGGTGACAGAAAACATTTAGTTGGGAAGAACTGCTGCTGGCTATACCCAGTGGGGGAAATAAAAACAATAAGGCGTAACCCTGACGGAATAGTGCCCTAACAATGCGTATTTATGCCTGGGATTGATGCGTATCATCCACCGCTTGTTTGCCAACAGTTTGCAGCAGGCACCAAAAGCTAAAGAAAAAAAAAAGATGGAAGAGAAACTTAATGCTGAGGACCTTTCTATACACTGACTTAAATATTCTATGAATTCAGGAAATTTGCCTGCTTTACGCTTAGTAGGCAAACAATACAGGTTTGGTGTCTATTGTATTTGGTCAAGTTATTGTGTCCTGAAGTGAGTTTCTATGGAACACTCATCTCAAAAAAGACTCAGGCGGTCTGTGGTCAGATGGGTTTGGGAAACAATGTGGAGCAGCACCAGCACCACACCCCCTCACAAACGTACATACAGCAAAGGGCTGAGAATTGCAATAAAAAGACTCTTTCCCTCAGGTTTTACCAAATTTCCTTGATCCTCAAAAGTGCTTTGGGGGAATTTAAGACGCTATCCAAGGGACAATATGTTATCTTGGAGGGGAGCACACCCATCTATCCAGACTCAGGCACCTCACGGGTGTGTTGGGCACCTACCACATGCCAGTCCCTGTGCTCATACCTTCATAGGAGCTCAAGTCACTCACACTGTGACCCAAAGTAGCCCTTCAGAGAGTGACAGTTCCGGCCTTAGTGAATCCTGAAAGAAGGAGGCAATGGACAGGTAATCTGTAACCATGAAAAGAGTCAGAATTGTCCTGAAATATGATGCTCAGAGTGAAGAGGCGAGGAAAGGCAAGCATAGATGGGATGGCGAACAGAAGTTTGGCTTGATCACAAGAGAGAAGACAGACTCAGACAAGGAGAATAAAAAAGAGGATTAATGAAATTATATAGTATTTGTCTTTCTCCGTCTGATTTATGAGTGGAAGATAAACAAACAAACAAATAGATACAGAGAACAGATTGGTGATTACCAGAGGGGAAGGGGGCTGGGAGGGCTAAAGGGGTAACGGGGCCCATGTGTGTGGTCGACAGACGGCAACTAGACTTTTGATGGTAAACACGATGCAGTCTGTACAGAAGTCGAAATGTAATGAGGTACACCTGAAATTTAGACAATGTTATAAATCAATGTTACCTCAATAAAAAAGGGGAAGAGAAGACAAGATGCAAAAGAACTCTTGCCTGAGGCTCTCTGTGGTGATTAGGTAAACAAAGAGTTAGCTGGCATTTACAAAGAAACTCCCTCCAGTTTCTATGCTAGTCACCCAATAAAGGCAGCTCTGGGTCCTGTTCCTGAAGTGTCTGAAAGATGACGTTTCAGAAATAAAAGCAATCAGCAACCTGAACGACTGTTCCTCAGGACCTATAAAGGTAATGTCCCGAGTCCCTGCTTTCACAGCCCACCTCTCTCTGTGCATCTTATAAAAGTGTGAATTACCCACTGCCATCCACTTTTGTTTTTCGCTTGATAATAAACAGCAATTCTAGGCTGCTGAACTGGAAGCCAGGCTCCCTACTCTACCACAGCGATTACGTTAAAGAGGCTTAAAGAAAAATGTAGCTAGACCCATCAGTCCCAGAAGGAATGTGTCTCAGGGTTGGCCTCCCTGGGGTGTTCACAGCAATGGGCCCTGCCCACAACCCAGCCCGCGCTCTAATCCCTAATGACAAGTGGTCAACAGAGGACAAGACGTCATGCTCTTAGCCCCAGAGCTGAGAGAGATTAGGCTGCACCCACTGGACTAGACAAAAAATCTGGTTGTCACTGTTAGGAGGTGAACATAGAGGGACGTTTCTCTGTCCCCCCACACCCAGCAGAGCGGAAGGTGCCTAACAGACACTCAGTAAACATTTCTGGGATAAATGAATGAATAAGGGAATGACCCCTCCAGAGAATGATGCCAGTGTCTGAAGCTTTTGTTTAAAATCACAAGGCAACTTTTCTAGCTTAGAGGGGCAGGTGAGCATCTTTGCAACGCTAGATAATTTTGGAATACACATAAGTAGAAATGCTCCTGGCCTCCTAGGCACCTCCTGTTTGTTGTATTACCTGGAGCCTTATGTGAAAAAAGGATCATGAGCTCTCATTTAGGTTCAGCAAGAGACAACACCGTGCTAGATTAGTGATGTCTGCCGTGAGCATGGCAGTGCAAGTGTCTCTTTCCACACTGTCGCCACAAAGTGAGAACTCGTAAAACATTGTTTCCCTGGACAGACCTGGAAGACCCTGGCTGTTCTTAATCACCATCTCCTATTTGTCCCATCTTCCTTATACCTAGAGCTGAGCTTCGAAATGAGCAGGAATTCAAAAATGCAATTAGTATGCCTGGGTCCTGAAGCTTATTTCCGATACATGCTAGAAGGAACTGCAGGAGATGGCTCACACAGTCTGAGGTACCTGTCTGAACACGCTGTCTAAACACCTGTCTAGACACATTGAGCAAGGGCTGGGATCAGGAAGAAAGGTACAGCCCGGGAACTGTAACTGCAGTCGGGAAGGAAGGCTGGCGTCAAAAAGTGTGATTTCTCAAACTCTTAGTGCAAAACACCCTCAGGTGAGCTGGATGGGAATGTCTGTAAACTGAGTAGACACTTTCCCAAAGTGTTCCTCTCCACTGAACTTCACCCCAAGGTGAGAGGGAGGGCCTATCCTCACTCGTTTGCTAACCTTCTAGGCAGCAGCTCACCTCGCACTCCTGGGCCAACCCCATTGATGGGAAGGACCGGTTCAGGAAGGTTAACTGGAGGATGGGAAACTTGCAGTCAGGTGACGCACATTTCAGGTACGTGTGTGTGTGTGTGTGTGTGTGTATGTCTGTTTTCCCCTCAGCCGAATTTCACAACTGTATGACTCGTCTACACAGTCAGATGGTTAAACAAGTTGTTTGTGTGTTTTCTTGGCCTCAATAGCAGAATGTATTCTGTCACTCTTACCAGTTCTCCCTTGCCATGGATGAGCTATTTCAGAAAGAGCTTTGGGGGAAAGAAAGATACAAAAGATCTATTACAATCAGAACCCTCTCATCCTCAGCTACTTTAGACAGCTGCCAGCTAAGCTCTTTGCAGCTCAGCGACTTTTCTGAGAATTGCAATCTGGACTCAGATTCTGATAAATCAGAAGAATCATATAATTTCAGAGTTGGAAAGCATCCAGCATCTCACCAACTATCTTCATACTTACATGATTTTAGAGAAATTGATATATGGGGTAATTGCTTTGCTTTGTGAAGAAAGCTCACTGGTATGCCGGTTCTAAAAAAAATATCACCTGTTAATTCAGCATGTTAGAGCTCCCACAAATGTCCTCAGAGTATAAGGAATCTAGGCCATCAAATGGCTTACTGTTGGCCATTCAAAACGAGAGGGGATGGCTTCGCAAAAAGGTTTTGCTGGCAGTACCTGGAAGAAATGTTTCCTTTTAAGTTGATGTAAAGACTGTTTTGTCAGCCCCACTAAAAGAAGAAACTACTAAAGAGCGCTTTATAAAAAACATCTAGCTTTACACTCAGCCTGAAGGAAGGGAACTGAAAGCTAGTTTGCTCATCCAATTTATCAAGCAGGGGGACGATCGGAGAACAGAGCGTAATTGCCTGACAAGAGTTCTTTGCCATTTCACTCCTAGGAGTGAGCAATTAGTACCTGACGAATGACTTTTTAAGGAAAAACAAATGTAAAAGAGACTTAGGAAATCCTCCAACCATGAGCTAGCCAATTTGTAAATAATGTCAGAGAAGGTTCCTGCAGAATCAAGCATTCCAGAAAATACCGTCATAAATCATCCGTCTTCCCCATTCTGGAATGTGTGCAAAAACAGTCCTGTTGTCAGTAGGAAAAAGGTGTTGGCAGGGTAGGTGTACTCACGGCATTCAGGAGATCCAGCAGCCCAGAGGAAGAGAATCACCCAGCAGGGAGGTCGGCACTGAGCTTCCCACCATCGTGCCCCACCATCACGCGTGCCCACCCTGGCCCCTCCCACACTCTCCCTTCAGTGGCTGTGATCCAGCTTCTTCATTTTTGAAAGTGAAGTCCAGGAGGCCCCAGTGCAAACCAGCTGCCTGTTGTAAGAAGCCAATGTGAGAACTGTAAAGCTGCCCAGGGTTTGAAGGCTTGTGTAAGTCTATGATTCACTCCGCAATGGGTCCATCAAGCACGCCTAAGAGAAATTACAGGTTTGTCTTGTCTGAAGCAAATCTATTAAAATGAGTCATTTGTTTGGCTTTTAATTTCCTCATCTTTATCTCAGATGATCACAGGAGACTCTGAGTTGCATCGACTGCACTGGTGTAATTAGAACTTGGGGGATAAAGTGCAAGGTTGTGGCACTATTGTAGATGATGATAAAAGGCTATCACATTTTTTCTGTACTGATGTAGAACTTGGAAAAAAACTGGCTAGGAAATTGATCAGTAAATTGTGATCTAACCCCTACCTTAGCACCAAAGAGATTTTTGTTTTATTTTTTGTTGGCTGGTCCAAGGAGTTCTTGTTGCCCCTCTACTTTGGGCCATGGCCGTGGGCAATTCAGACACTGAAGACACAGTCTCCACTTGCAAGAAACTTCACATAATCTGACTTCGGATAGAGTGGCCAGTTTGGATTGTCCTCAACAAAAGTAGTCCCACACATCCCAATTCTAGTGTCTTCTACTTATATACCTTCCTGGCCCCAAAAATCTAACACAAACCTCCATTCAAACATTACCAGGGGAAATGTTGACAATAAGTGAAAGGCAGTTTTGTTACAGGTTTTACAGTGATGAAGATCAAGGAGGCAATGTTTGTGGAAATAGGTCGGTTCCATTTAGGTCACTAGTTAAGTACTGAGTCATTCGGGAATTGAAAAAGCCAGTATCATCAAACCTTTGGTTGTGTAAACAAAGAACTTTATTGAATATATTCTATGTGCAAGGCACCGTGCTCTGCACTTCGGGCGTACAAAAGTGAGCAACATAGTGAGTAATCCTGTCCCCAAAGGTTTACAGTCTCATCTGGGAAAGAAAATATATGCACACAAAAAGACCAAAAGTAAATAATGTAACACAGTGAATACCGAATATAAAGTGAATGGCACAGGTTATAAATATCATAGGAAATCAGGTGGGGAGAATGACAACTTCTGATTGGACTAATGAGAGAGGAGCACACCGAAGGAACACGTGAAGCAGAGCTCGGACACAGTGTGCCCTGAATACAGCCCCATGATGCCCCATGATGCACCCTCTGTCCCGGGCAGGGAACGATATTTACAACCATGGTAACACCGAATGAAAGGATCGTTCAATGGCAAGCCCAGATTTTGCTGGCTGATAGCCCTGATATGGACTAGGCTGAATCAAATTCTTCACACTTTTATTTAGAAGTCAACGAACTAACTCTCATGAGAGTGTCTACATCCAAACTAATGCAAAAGGCCATGGCTGTGGGTTTGCTTGTGTTTGTGTGTCTGTGTGTGTGCATGAATTCACAGGTACTCGAATAGAAACAGCTAATCTTTTAATGGCCGATTATTCTTTGTCAAGTACTGGTCCAAGTATTTTACCTATGTTTATTCATTTAGTCTTTACAACAACTCTGTGAGGTAGGCTCTATGATCCTCAATTTACAGAGGAGAAAATCAAAGTCCAAGGAATTTAAATAATTTTCCCAAGGATCATCATGTATTAGGTGTTCTACCCATGAATCTGCCTTAGACACTGTTAGCACCAGTTTCTCTTTGAGCCACCTGGCCGATTCACTTCCTCGGTGAGGTGTGAACAGGACAGTGAAAGTGCCTCCACCCAGGACCTTCCACAGTAGCCTAATCCATGCAATTCATTGACATCCTTCAGGATGGGGCAGACTGGGTTGTGGGCTCCAGGAGAGAGGACACAGCTTCTTCAAGAGATTCCCCAATAATTCAGGAGCCTCTCTGTCAGCATCCATGGGCCTTTCTTGGCTAACAAGAAGCCCAAAGGGGAATGTCTTTCCCGCCGTCCTCTCTTAGGGAGTGAGTACATCTGAGTGGAATATATTTTCATACTAGATGTGACTGTTCAATGCACAAAACAGATGAAAGGCCAATCTCTCTTCTCTCACTTGTGCTCAGAGTCCGCATCTGTAAAATGAGACAATTGGACTCAGCCTTTTCTAAAGTTTTTCCAGATTCATAATCCTATAACTCTTCAGCTCCATGAGATTCCTTCCTCACTTCAGTATATTGACTCAGGGTAAGTGGCATTTCTTTGGACTGAAATCTCTGCATTGAGAAACCAGGACTGAGTCTGTCGCACTCTCTTCCCTTGAAGAGACGCAACAGATACACTGGAGATGTCAAATTAAAACCACTTTCTGACTCCATTTGAGAAGGATGAGAATTGCTGTCCCAAGATGAGCGATGCCGCTTGACAGATGACTCGTGCTCCAGGTTGGTGTATTTTTCTACCTTCTGATGACCTCTTTATTATATTTTTGCTTTCTCAAACTTCCCTACTTAGAGGAAGTTTTTTGCAGTAAAAAAAAAGAGAGAGACCTCACTCATTCACAAAGTGAGTCTCACTTTCCTATTTGAATGGAGCACCATCAATACTGGTTTCTTTGTAGAATAATTGAGGGCTAGCCATTGCCCCTTTTCCTTTATCCACTTATTTTCTTCTGCTACATCAGCCTGTCTGCCTGCTTTATAAGAGAGCTTCTTTTTTTTCTAGAATGGCTTCTACTATAATACTATTCTCATATCAGGTGGCTCCTGGTTTGAATGTTGAATTTGTTTACATACAAAGTTAAGAAAATGGGCAGCTCTCTACCTGAAATACGACATTTCCCCTTCCTCATCCCAGGTGCCACAAAACCATATTGTTGGTGGGGGTTAATCTTACATTGTCAGAGTAGGCAGAAAGTCCCTCAGTGGCTCCATGGTCTTGAGGAGAAAGGCCAGGACTGGCAGCCAGCAGACTCGGGTTTCTAGCTCTGGCTCAAGACTTGATTAGCTATGACCCATCATTCCAGGCTTCGGTCTCCTTAATTTAAAAGAAGCATCTTGGGGCTGGCCCGGTGGCACAGCAGTTAAGTGCGCATGTTCCATTTCAGCGGCACGGGGTTCACCGGTTCGGATCCCATGTTCGGGTGGGGACATGGCACTGCTTGGCAAGCCATGCTGTGGTAGGCATCCCACATATAAAGTAGAGGAAGATGCGCACGGATGTTAGCTCAGGGCCAGTCTTCCTCAGCAAAAAGAGGAGGATCGGCAGCAGATGTTAGCTCAGGGCTAATCTTCCTCAAAAAAATAAAAATAAAATAAAATAAGCATCTCTCTGGTTCAAAAGCTCTACACTTTTCACTCTGTTCACAGCCAAAGAAATCACATCTAGGCCCAAGCCAAGCTGACCATGCAATCAATTTAAATGTGGAGGGGTGGAATATGCTGGCAGTTGGATTGCTTCTACACAAAGAACCAGCAATGACCTACTTAGAGTCAGCCCAACTGTTGGTGACTACTCATGAGGGCCCCTCCCTCAGCAACCCGCAGAATCCAGCCAGGTGACATCCAGCCAGGCGACCTTTGCCATGATGAGCCAGAGGCCAGAGCTCTCTTCCTGAGGACAAATGTGACCCAACAGCATGGAGCCCAGCATGGTATAGGTATATGTTGACAACTGATGGCAGAAAAACATTGAGCAGCACAGAACGGCTTAGACAGAGGAGCTTTCCATCCTTCCCACACTCCCACCCTCCTCCATCAGCACCACAGCGTGGGAGGCTGCCTTCACACTCCCCAGAGGCAAGAAGACAGGAATAAGCACATTTCTCCTGGGGGCTCTGTCATTCCTGGAATGTATGACCTTTTCAAGAACAGAAAATCACAGCTTTAATGTACAAGCAACAAGACCCAAAGCCTCATGACAGCTGCATCATACGCTCACTCTTTCTTTTCTTCTCCCCAAAGCCCTAGTATGTAGTTGTGTATCCTAGTCACAAGTCCTTCTAGTTCTTCTATGTGGGATGCCACCACAGCACGGCTTGATGAGTGATGTGTAGGTCCACATCCAGGATCCGAATAGCGAACCGCAGGCCACCAAACCAGAGCACGTGACCTTAACTACTATACCACCGGGCCAGCCCCGGCTCACTCTTTCTTGAACAATAAGCCCCTTTGGGTAGAGCCCCCTTGCAAATAGAGACTCTCTTCTCTTTTCTTTTCTTTTTCTTTTGTTTTTGAGAAGATTAGCCCTGAGCTAACTGCCGCCAGTCCTCCTCTTTTTGCTGAGGACGACTGGCCCTGAGCTAACATCCTTGAATCCAGGGAACAGGATTGTCGTATTGCCTACAAATGCTGAGTTACCACCCTTTCCTCTTGGAAAATACCCGTTTCTTTGTACAAGGCCCTGGGCTGCTGCGGATCTCAGCCACAGAGGCTGCTGGAGCCTGGACGGACTGGAGCGGGAGAAGGAGGCTCTCTCTACATATGTGAGTGCCTCTCTCTGCAGCTCTCTCTGTTGCTGTCTCTGTCACTCTGTATGTGTCTCTCTGTGAGCCCCAGTCCCTGTGTGTGTCTCTCTCTGTTTCTTTCTGTGTCTCTGGGTCTCTCTGCACCTCAAAGCCTCTGTCTGCATCTCTCTGTCTCACTGTGAATGCGGGTGTCCTGGTGTGGGTGTCTCCCTCTCCCTGGCTGGTCGTCTCTCTCTAGATCTAGAGGGACAGAGAGACAGAGGATTGGAACAACTGTCTGCACATGTCTGTACATCTGGGCAGCTCTCTTTCATCGCTGAGTCATCACGCCCCTCGGTCTGCGTCTCTGTCCTTCTGCTTCCCCCTCTGGCTCCCTCTCCAACTGTGCGTCTCTCACTGCCTTTCAGACACTACCTCAGATGTAAATTAGCTTCTACATTATCCCTGAGGCCTCTTGCAGTCAGTGTTTATCATCATTTCTTAATCCTTTAACACTAGGAAAAAGAGAGGGGCGACAGTGGGAAATCTGGAGATATCGTTACCATCATAGAGGATGTCCTGGGGAAGGGGAGCTGGAGAGGAGCGGGAGGGGAGGGAGCAGCCATGGAGAGCCGACCCCTCTGCTCACTCCACTCTTAAATATGCTCAGGCTGGTTTACAAGCATTATCAGACAGGCCTGATTGTTTTAAAGGGACAAGAAAAATTTTAATAGTGCAAGAATTAGAGATGTGAGTACATCTCTAATCATAGCTAGAGGAGAGTCGACTGAGTATGAAGAATCATTTCAACTAAGAAAAAATCATTTCTAATTAGAATTCATCAAATTGTGACTTTTTTAAAGAAATGACATGTATATGGGGACCCCCTTGCTTTGCACTCACCTACCAACTTAGAAGTATGGCCGGTTCGTTAGCTTGGCCCTTTGGTGGGATGACCAGAGAAATCAGAAGAAAGGTTCTGTTGAAGACAAAAGCATAATTACACTTATCACTATGAGTCTGTTTTTAATTATCACAGTAATCTGAAGCACATGGAGAATTGTGACCTACAGCAATTAATTTTATCCTTTCACTTCACCCTTCTTCTTCTTCTTCTTCTTCTTCTTTTATTTTTGGTGAGGAAGATTGGCCCTGAGCTAACATCTGTTGCCAATCTTCCTCTTTTTGCTTGAGGAAGATTGTCACTGAGCTACCATCTGTGCCAACCTTCCTCCATTGTGCATGTGGGACACCATCACAGCATGGCTTAATGAGCAGTGTGTGGGTCTGTGCCCACAATCTGAACCTGCAAACCCTGGGCCACCAAAGCAGAGAGCACAAACCCAACCACTATGTCACCGGGCCGACCCTATCCCTCTCTTTCTTTATGTTAGAACTGCTGACAACACTGGGACAGACTGGTGTGAGAGACCCTCCCCTTCCCTGGCCTGGATCCCTCTCCTGAAGAAACCCCTAGTTTGGGAAGAAGCTGGGGAGAAGGCAGTTGAGTGGCCTGGAGGGAGAGATGAACATTAAAATGTCTCCCAGCCCTCAAATAGCTCCTTCTCAGTTGGCCTGCTGAAACCCTCAACATGACAGTCATCACCTGTGATGCACCTGAAATATCCTTGTGTTTTAGGTATATGTTGGCTAAGACGGGCAATATGTTAACTCACTGGTAGAAATATTGCCATATGAGCATGGCCGAATTCATCAGATCAGATCTAAAATGAGCACAGGCAAGCACATTCATCATCCGGGGTTTGGGGAGTTGGGACTGACACTCTCCAGGTAGGAATCATGAGGGGACAGAGGTAGGTATGGAGTGTAGAAGATTGGTACCTGGGGATCAGATGCCTACAAAACAGGAGAGGACAGACGACAAGCCTACTTCCTCTGAGTAGAGCTGATAAAACGGACTTGCAGCGGCCTCAAGTTGGTGGGCAGAGTAAAGGAAGGATCACAAGAAGTTAGGATAAAAATACCTGGTATCCAGACCAGTGGTTCTTAACCCCGGCAGCACCTTAAAAACACTGGGGAGCTTTAAAAAACATTAAAAACTCAAAAACCTTTAAAAATTTAAATTAAAATTTAAAAAGTCCTATCCCCAAGAGTTTCTGGTTTAATTTTTCCTTGGGTGGGGCTTGGATGGTGGTATTTTTAAAAAGCTCTCTAGGTCTTTCTCGGGGCAACCAGCATTGAGAACCATTGACTCAGACAGTCAACAATGGATAATGAAGTTCTGGATATAATCCTGGCTTACCTTTCAAGTGAAAACACAAAGAGAAGTGGGCAAAATGTTTATTTCTCGAAGGCACTGAAGAGCGGAATTTCCCACTGGTGGCTGAAAGGATGGATAGTGCAAACACACAGGAAAAGGAGCCGTGCTGAGTTGGAAGGGGTTGGAAGAGTCGGACCTCTCTCCTGAGGGCACGGTGGCAGACCAGAGTAAGGTCGTGGGGGAATCCTTACATCAGGAAGGCAAATACTTGCAATACTAAGATATCTCAGGAAGGCTTGAAGGAGTGGTTCGCAACCTTGACTATATTAGAATCACCTGGGGAGTGTGTAAAACTCCCGAACCCCACGCCAAATTGCAGACCGATCTTATTAGAATCTCCGAGGGTGGGACCCAGGCAACACGTTTGGAAGCTTCCCTGTTGATTCCTTGTTGGGCCAAGGTTGACAACCACTGCTTTAGAGAATTATTGAGGTTTATTCTTCAGCTGGAAGGGATGCAGAGGAGTCAGCAGGGTGCTAGGTGTGGAGAACAAGGACTGCGAACAAGATCAAAGCTTCGTTAAGAGTAAGGCAAAGGGGGGGTGTGGGAAGATAGAGGGAAGAAAAAGGAGAGATGAGGAGAGCGCTGAAGAAATCAAAGGAGAGGACCCATCAAGGCAAGGATCGTCAGGACATCGGGAGGGGCAATGCACTTACTCAGGGCCACAGGGCGCCAGCCCCCAGTGACCCGTCCCCCACTCTGTGCAGACCTCCTTTAACACCGGTCCATGCTGAGCTATGTGGCTCCCATCAGATGTTGGCTTGGGAAATTCTATAACACCTCCTCTCTTGCTGTTGGGTATGCTCCCTGGGCCAACCTGAAATCCCCTTTTGCTTCCATTTAAAAATTTTCCAGTTTTTCCCTCACTCAGAATAGCTTTCCATACAATGTATGGTTTCTAAATTATAGGAATCGAAGATAAGTGAAAGAGCATGCATACTATCCAGGGATGGAAACGTCTTCAAGACACCGCTGAACAGGCTGCTTCTTTTGAAACTCCAGTAACCATGGCAGCTGGCCCCTCTGGAAAATCAAGCTATTAGGAAGTTTCTAGTTAGGGTCAGAATTTGTTTCCCTGGAATTTTCTCAATTTGGATATGGTTCAACCAATTGGAGTCACAGAGAACAAGTGCATTGTCACTGGAACCTGAGACTTCTCATCTCCCATTTCTCTGTTTCGTCACCTGATCCCCTGCTACATGGTTTGAGGCTGACCCTTCTAGACCCTACCACCTGTCACTCTCCTCTAAATGTAAGTCTACTTTCATCTCTGTGGATGTGGTCCCAGTACTTCAGAAAGAATCTGAACAGCTCAAAGAGGCGCTCACTCAGCACTTCTGAAAAATCCATACCACAAGGTGTTTAAGGAAATAGTTTTAGCAACACTCCACGTGCCAGAGACTCCAACATTATTGTTATCTTGTCAAGCTTTTAAATGCAAACCTGAATACGAAGGCTTTACCTCTGATATTCTGGAGATCCGTTTTGCAGAGGTTACTCGAACCTTTAAGGCTTCTTTTATCTGGATAGTTAACAAAAGGAATTAAGAATTAAAAGATTATAAGAAGTTGACCCACGTGCCTGGGCCTGGCAAATGCTGTGGTGAGGGAGTGTAGTACCAGCCAGGTCCTGTTGGTGGGATGTGGAGGGTGGAGTGGTCCTAGAGAAGGTGGGGAGAAGGAGAGAGAGAAGAAAGGTGGAGCTTGCACAGGAGACTCAGATTCAGAGGCCTTGAACGTGAACCCAGCGGCTCAGAAAGACAGTTGGCCACAGGTTTGAGGATTCCTGGACACAGCTTTGGGAGTAGTTTTTGGGAGTACTTGAACCGTTGAATATTTCTCACAGTTTGTCAAATCTCCTTTCTAGAGGGCTAAACCACTGTTAAAAAAAAAAAAGAAGAAGAAGAATCCTAACAACATAGCATAGGGCTGTGGAACCAAGAAAATAAGAACAATAAGTAATAATTATATTTTGTTATATAAGGTTAAAGTCCTTTTCATGCCTGTCATCTCATTCTATCCAGAAAAATAACTCTTTAAGATAGATATTATTATCCCCAATTGACAACTGAGAAAATTAAGACTCCGAGATTAAGTAGCACGCAAAGTCAGTCAACTGCTACAAGGAAGAGCTGAGACTTGAGTTCATGTCCCTGACCGCAGACCATCACACCATTTTCCCTAGACGTTTCCTGCTGGACAGAGGCGCTCTCTTCTTATTTCTACCCTGTCTTCCCTCCTGCTGTATACAGCATTATTCACCTTCCAGGCCTCGTAGAAGTTCCACCATCACGGTTAACATACGCCAACGTCCTCCAGCTCAGGGTGACTTAACCCTTCCTAGAAAATGCAGCGTTCCTTGTCACACACAGGCTCCAAAGAGGGAGGAGCCCTCCCAGGTTTTCAAGGTCTGTGTACTCAAGGGTCCGTACGTGAAGACATACTGGAGCATCTATTTAAATTTCTTTTTTCTCATTTTTTTAATTCTATGTTTCATAATGTGCATAATACATACTTTGTAAATTAATAATAAACACATCTGGGAATATATGCTCACTGTTGTTTACGGATCCTAAAAGTTTGAAGACTACCAGTATATTACAACTTTTTGTCAATTAATCACATATGGTCATGTGACACCTTTAAGTATTTGCCTTTTGCAATTTTAAATATAAGAGGGTTTGATCTTGATCGAAGGTTCCACGTCTTAGAGTTCTTTGCACCTAACACTGGTACACTGATTTGTAATAATGCTGCTGCTGCTGCTTTGGCCACAAACACTAGCTGGTATTAGATTAATGGAAAGACATAATCATATGGTATACAACTGCCTAATACCTTAAATGCTTTCTTTGTGTTTTCACTTGCAAAATAGCATTTGTTCTTTACCATAATCTAGTGGAAAAGGCAGAGGAAGCATCATTTTCTCTGCATTCCATTTGAGGAATCTGGGGTTCCTGAGAGCTAAGGGACTCCCCAGTGGCACACGGCTAGTACATCGAAATGTCAGGACTGCAAGACTACTGCTCTGTCTTTACCTCTCAATAATTTGTATTAGGTTCACATGGTATCCTCGTAAGAAAACGGAAGAACCATTGTGAAATGCCTCTTTCCCAAAGCTTAGATATTAACTTAACAGTAGAATAGCACTGATAGTAAAATGAAGTAATTAATTAAATAAAAAATTAAAAATCGACCGTGCCGTGAAGCTGTTGGCATCTACATTTGAGAGGATCGTTTGCTTTTCTTGTTCCCAGAGGCAGTGCAGTACAACCGAAAGTGGATCATCTTAGCAGCCTGAGAAGCATTTGATGTTCTGTTCATTTGTTCAGTTTTTGTTTCCACCACTCACCACCTATACGCTCTCATCTGCGTTTGGATAGATTCCCTTCTCTGAGTCCATTGCTCTTCAAGGTAGAAGGCAGGAACACACTCTCCCAGCCTTCCTTGCAGTTAAGATGCAGCCATGTGATCTGGGCTCAGCCAGTCGAACATGCCAATGCAAGAAGCAGGTGCCAGTGGGCCCCAACAGGCAGGGTGGAGGTGATCCCTGAGGCAGCAGTGGCAGCAACGCTAGGTGAGCATTCACAGTCTGACATTGGCCTGGTAAGCTGTGCTATCTGTGCCCAGCAAAGTGAGGAGGAACAATGGTGTCTCTTGTGGAGCAGTTCTGTGCTGTGAATTGGGAACTATTTCTGGTGTGTAGCCTTCAAGCCAAAGAGAGACCTTCCCAAAGATGACATTATGAGATTTACTAAATTCCTTTGCTGCTACAACTGGTTAGAATGGGTTTCTGTAGAGAATGTGGGTAAGCTACTTAATCGCTCTGAGTCTCAGTCTCCTCATCCATAAAACAGAAAACAGAAATACCCAAGATTGTGGACCCAGTGCACATGAAATGCTTAGCCCCATAAGAGCTTGAAAGAGGACAGATATTACTTGCAAACTAAAGAACAGTGATGCCCTGTTAAGCGTCTGCACAAACGATTGAGATGAAAGGCTCTCAATAAGTGATCTTACAAGTGAGTATTTCACAGCCAAGTCCTGAAAATGCAGAAAAAACAAGAAGAAGAATTTATAATACCTTCGGATCCAGGATTGTTCCAAACACCAAGATGAAGAAGCCCTGAGAAAGAGAGGAGGGAAGAAAAGCCATTTACAAAATAATAATGGTAATAATAACAAGAAATACCAGCATTCATTATCAGTTTCTATTCCGGAACAGATAAAAATAGTAAAAAGAAAGCTGAAATGAATACAATTTTATTAAACTTTGCCTCCTTTTAAGGTCACAACACTAAGATTGACCATTCAACAGATACTGATTGAGGATCTTCCATGTGCCAGCCACTGTTCTAGACACATGGGTACCTCAGTAAACCAAATAGACCAAGGTCTCTGCTTCACACAGGAATACTGTAGGGATTTGTTTTTAAGTTGGGCAAAATCAAAGTTTCTTGCATTTGTCAGAAGCTGTGCATCTCACCAGAACACGGTGGTCAGGCAAGAGTTAGAGAAGATGTTAGGCAATGGACAGCAGCCTTACAATCCCTGAACAATCAGTAATGAGAGAAACTTTCACAGAAAAAAGCAAAAGCAGCCATGCTTAGCTTCCATGAACACCCTCAACCTCCTTTCCCATCCACAACCAAAGACTGATACAAAACTTGCAAAGAAGAATCAAGTACGTGAAGATCCAAAACAGACTGAGTTTTTAAGCACATACTGGGTGCTCAGTTTAGGTGCTCCAAATATGATGATATAGAGGGAATTAATTAGCTCTCATATCTCTTATCATCCATACAAAGACAGACCCCATTAAAGTCAAAAAGGGGCCATTCCTCCACCATTAGAGTCCATTTGAGTTTTCAAGTTTTTTTCATATATATTGGCACAAAGCCACCCTGGAAGAAGGAAGGAAAAGCATTCATCCCATTTGTCAATAAGGAAGAGGAAGCTCAGAGATTCAATTTGCAAAATGCAATGGACAGCAGCATCCATCAGATAAAATTTCTTTTGAGGATGTGGTTACTCAGGTCTCGGCTCACCTGAGAAGAGAGAGAAGCACCTTTGATTTAGGCATCTCCTTGTTACACTACTCTGGTTTTACAATCGAACGTAAACTCTTACCCAGCACAGGCCTGCTAAGGCACATGGGTTTAATGCAAATAGCATCATAAAGATCTAACATAAAAATGTTAGAACCCAGTGGTCATCAGCAGGACCAACATCAAACCTCTGCTACCTCGATTTGTAAAAGGTCAGCTCAGAGGTGGGGGGCTTCACAGGGACCAGCACGTGGCATGCAGCTCATCCATTCTCCAAACACAGTAAAGTACACCTCTCCATTCTGCCAATCCATTGAGCGCTCCAAAGCTTGGTGTGCTTCAGTCAGAGTGCTCTTTTGTTTAACACTCTGAGCCTACAAGATAACTATCGCATTCTATCATTGTGTCTACTAAGAAAATGTCATTGGTGGCATGGTCCATTAGGTTACAAAGTAGCATTTGTATAAAGATGCTTGGGACAAAGACATCCCAGTCTGGTTTTGATATTAGGAATACATTTTAAATCAGAATCTCCATGAATTTTGCCCACGAATTAAAAGTTTAAAAGATCTAGCAACCACAATTCTAGCCTGTTTCCTCCACAAATATATGTTCCTTTGGCTAAAGAACTAAGAGAAATTTCTCTACTTGTAAGATTTTCAGTTTCTCGAGGTTGCGCTAATGATATTCATATCTTCAACATTTAGCGTAATGCTTGGCACAAAATAAATAATAGATCTGGTGTCTCTGTGTATTTGTGTATGTGTGTGTCTGTGTCTCTGTGTGTGTTTAATTGCTGTATTATGAAACCTTCATCCGCATAGCCATGAATACCTAACAGGGAAATATTCCATTAGGGTCACTTCTCATTGGTCCATGCCATCTTAGGAAAAGTTACACAAAATATCATTCAAGGGGCTGGCCCCATGGTGTGGTGGTTAAGTTCAACAGGTTCCACTTCGGTGGCCCAGGTTCACAGGTTTGGATACTGGGTGTGGACCTGTACCACTCGTTAGCCATGCTGTGGCAGTGACCCACATATTAAATGGAGAAAGATTGGCACATATACTAGCTCAGGGCTAATCTTCCTCAGCAAAAAAATTTATATATCATTCAGAAAATGTGGATGGGGGCCAGCCCCATGGCTGAGTGGTTGAGTTTGCATGCTCCACTTCGGCAGCCCAGGGTTTCACTGGTTTGGATCCTGGGCACAGACATGGCACCGCTCATCAAGCCATGCTGAGGTGGCATCCCACATGCCACAACTAGAAGGACCCACAACTAAAAATACACAACTATGTACAGGGGGGCTTTGGGGAGAAAAAGGAAAAGTAAAATCTTAAAAAAAAAAAAGATAGAAAATGTGGATAAATATTAGTCATAGAGTTTAGCATTTGATTTAGTATCACTGATAGCAGCTTCTTTGCATCTCTTTTAGTAGATGAAGCACAATTTGAGCAGATAAATCTCAAGGTGTTCTCCCAGGTTTTAAAATATGTGCTTTACTGCTATAGACTGAATGTTTGTGTTGCCCCCAAATTCATATGTTAAATCCTAACACCCAATGTGAAGATATTTGGAGGCGTGCCTTTGAGAGGTGATTAAGTGTATTAGTGCCCTTATAAAGGAGGACCGGAGAGCTCCCTGCCTCCTTCCACCACGTGAGGTTATAGTGAGAAGGCTGCTGTCAGTCTATGGACCAGGAAGTGGGCTCTCACCAGACGCTAAATCTGCATCTGCCTTGATCTTGGACTTCCCAGCCTCCAGAACTGTGAGAAATAAATTTCTGTTGTTTATAAGCCACCCAGTCTATATATAGCAGCCCAAATGGACTGAGATATTTACTTTTCTCCCACCGAAACAGCTATGAAGTGTCCCCCAAAACTTACCCAACCCACGACTACTGTCAGTAAATACAAGAGAGGATACCAACCAGAAGTCATGGATTGATAAGGTGAGTGGTCAAGGAAACAACTGACTACATAATAATACTTCGCAGTAAAGGGGGTGGTTGAGCTTTAAAGCCCGTAGAGGTGCTCCCACAGGGCTAGGACTAGGAAACTTTCAAAGGGTCTTTCTCCTACATCTTTTGGACCTCCCAGTATGTTTATGAGGTTCTCTTCTCCATCTGATCCATCTTCCTCAGGTGCCCCTCATCTTGGTTCATCCTAAGACTCTGCTTGTCCTGCTTCCTCCTGCTCAGTTGTTTGCGTCTCCCACGTTGGCAGATCTGTGGCTCTCCTTTCCTCCTGCACTGAGCATCCTGAGGATGCCCTAATCCTCTGATATGCTAGTAAATAGCAATAATCAACTCTCCTAATTTGTAGCACTTGCCAATCTCCATGGTTCAACACTTCCACCATGGCCGATTCAAATCTACCAACATGACATCACTGAACACTGAGTTAAGAAGAGGTGGGAACAACGTTATACAGTGTTTCCACCACACAGATCCAACAGATGCAAATAATCTCAAGAGTATGGTAAACTGTAGGCAAACAATTAGGAAGTGATGCGTTTTGAAGATGTATGACCTTTGTTTTTTATCTAATTTATTTAATTACAAGTCTATATAATTTAATTTTTAATGATGTCTGTGTTTACAACCATCTTGCAAAATTTCTGAAAATGTAACAGTCAGCTCTCATGAGCCAGCACAAGCCAGCTCCAGCATACCACCACCTAATGCCCTCCCCGGTGTCTGGCCTTCATCCAAAGCCTGCTCTCAGCTTCTCACTGTCCCATTAGTACTGGCACTTAAAGGTGCCCTGTCCTCCTCCTTTCCAGGAGTCAAGGAAGAGATTGAGTTGAAATTACAAGCTGAGCCTGTTATGACAGGTAAAGGATCTCATGGTACCGAAATTCAAGTGCTCACAGCCTAGTCCAAACAAAAATCACAGTTAAGGTGGCCCCAAGGGAGACAAGGACAGGAAAATGCTGAGGAGGGAGACACGAACACCTTAAGGCTTCATGACAAAGAGCCGTGGGGACTGCTGAGCAGAAATTTAGGAATGCCAGGTTTTCACCCCAGTTCTATCAATAACTCGCTGTGTAAACTGGGTAAGGCAATTGGTAATTACTAAGAGCTATACAAAAAACGCAGGGTACAATTAATATTTTCTATACAAATGCAAAAAGAACAGGGATTCAAAAGGTGAGGCACCCTTATTATTATTAACAATTATTCCCCAAGGCATCAAAATGTTCATTATAAAATGAAACCATTTATACTTAAATTTTGAAGAAGAAAAATGAGAAAGCATATGACTTAAAATCTCTATTCTCCATTAGGTAACACATTTATTTGAAAATAGTCTTGCTTTCAAATAAGCGTATATTCAGAATAAAAGGAATATTTTAGAGGTCTTTAGAAAAACAAAAGTTTCTTTTCAATTAGTTGCTATCTATATGTGTAACATTCAATATAATAAACTTTGGCTCATTGGTAGACTGTGACAGAAAAAAATTAAAAGAACAAAATTTCACTCAAGAAAGGAATTGTTGAATATATAACACTGTAAAGCCATTAAAGAGACATTTTTATATATAGTAACATGGTAAAATACTAGGATGTATTTTAAGTGAAAAAGTAAGTTGCGTAATAATATACATTGTTTTTTAACCCCAATATTACGTGAAAATATATTTGTATATAAGCATAGAAAACTTGGCAAGGATACAGGTGAAACTATGAACATTGCTTAATTCATAGAGGTGAGATAGGAGAGGAGAGGAGAAACTGTTTAGCTTTAACACCACTCTATATGGCTTGCCTCACTAAAATAAGATAGTTTCCAATGGCAACTAAAAATTCTAAAAGGAAGGAAATACAATAAGTGTGCACCTTTTAATACCTCCAGTTATACACGTAGATTTTGGGCAAGTGGTATTGTTTCATTTCTAGACAGGAACAGCTCAGCCTACTGTTAGGCTATTTATGATCTTTAAGTCATTTCAGTCCTTGGTGCTTTCTCATTTATTATTTTATTTCATTTTCCAAACATTCTGATAAAGTGGGCCATATTATACCCATTTTATAATTGAGGAAAATATGACTCGGAAAAGTTAAGCAAATATCCCAAGAGAATGTTACATGTTAGTAAATGAGAGAGTCAAGATTTCAATTTAGACCTTTCTGGAACAAAAGTTTATTTTCTGACTCGATATGCTATTCCAAATCCATCATCTTCTATAAAGAAATACGATGCCTCAAGCTCCTGATCACAAAACTTCTTCCTGAATTCTCTCACTTCCTGAAGTCAGAAGTGTCTGGACTTACCTGGAGTGCATTGAGCAAGGAGAAGATAACGTGGGAGGCCAGGGAGCGATCATTGATGACTGTGGCTATTCCGAACCCCCAGGTGAGTCCCAGCAGTGGTGTGAGGGTGGCGATATTCTTACTGATTCTCACAATGGCTCTCACTTCCTGGAACATAGAACTGCCAGTGGCAGCTTGCTGGGTCTTGACAATCACCAGTGTGACTGTGATGAGGTTTACTACCACGATGGCCAGAGCTGGGACCACAAAGGCCAGGAGGGCTTTGGTCATGTCCCAATTGAGCCAACAGGCCTCAGGTCGTAGGTAGCCTTTGCCAGGCTCAGTGACTGCAACTGTGACAACAGCAATGACCAAAGGGCACCCATAGCCCACTGAAAAGAGAGATGCCACCAGGACTGACTTGGGCAGTGTATGGAAAACCATCAGGATGCCATAGAGGATCAGGAGAGCCTTGGCAAGCATCCAGAAAAACACGCAAAGGTAAAAGAAATGCACAAAAAATGTTGCTGCCACACATCCATTGTGGTGTGTCATTGGACCACTAAGAAAGGAAGCCACGATGAACCACACATCTGCCATCAGCAAGGTGGCCGCCACGTTAGTGATGCACACATGGCGTAAATATGTAATCTCTGTCTTCGTGACTTGGCCCCAGACCAAGGCTTCAATGGACAAGCAAAGGATCAAGCTGCAAACAGAAATGCCCAGGCCTATGTACGTGATGTAAATCAGGATTGGGCTCTCCAAGGTGTGGCGTGACATAAGAATTGAGAAAGAGGTAAACAACTCACTTGGCCTACATTTGCAAACAGCTTGCTGGGAGTTTTCTTGAAGCATTTGACAGGCCTGCTGGTCCCATCTGCTCTCCAGAGAGTGCCAGCCAACACACTGCGTCTTCCTCTCCTCTGACTTACTGATCTTTTCAAAAATCAGTGAGATTCTTTTAAGTTCCTTGGGCAAAATGACAGACAGGACAAGTCCGTTCACGGTGACATTTTCCAAAAGACTGGCTTCTAAGATAGCCCCAAGAGTTGGAAATGCAATGCTGACAATCTGAGTAGGGGAAGGCACCTTCCGAAGTTCATCTCTACTGATCAACACGCTCCCAGTGACCTCATTGCTGGTGTCATTCATTCTCATTGAAAAAGTGAAATTCTTTCCAGTGTTGTCTCTGGATATGATGGTGCCCATAGTATGAATGAAGACATCCGATATGTCAATGGGATGTTTATTTATAAATAGCTTTCTTGCAAAGGAATTGATTGAGTGTAGCAGGACACAGCTGCTGTTTCTGTCAGGGATGAAGGTCCAGTTTGAGATGCTTTTGCTGTTAAGAATGTGGTTGGCCATGATGCTGTAACTCTGCCAATGAAGAACTAGCATTAGAATTGCCCTCCTCCTGCTTATGCAATGCCTTCCTATGAGGCAGGCAAGTAGGCAGACTTCGCTATGCTCATTTCTGTCATCAGTTCCACTTCACACCTTGGCAAAACTAGCAATTTGCTTACCCTGGCCAGAGTACCCCCTGTGTAATTAACATCTATTAAATCCGAACTGTATGCAGAACCCAGTACCGGAACAAACCAAATTGGAAAATGATCCAATTCCAAAAGAGGCTGAACCTACTTTTTACTATCCTGTGCTTCAAAGATCAAAAATGAAAGAAATGGATCCAGTTCCATTTCACATTTCTGCAGCAGACATGTATGATTATTTTCTTTGCATTCAGTTATTTCCATTTTAGCAACTTGTTCTGACTCACAAATAAAAGTAAGAAAATCTTTCTCTCTGCAGGACCTAGAATGGTTCTTAGAGGTTTTCAGTAGCCAAAATATACATTGGGAAAGCTTACTCCAACATCCAATCCAGCACCCAGTAAGTGCTCTCACTAAATGTTTGTTGATTGAATGTGTTCGCTTTTTCCATTCATTTACTCATTCTTCAATGATGATTTATTGAACACTTTCTCTACCAGGCACTGAAGATATTGAAGGGAAAGACATGGTCCTCAGACCCCAAAAAGCTCACAGAATGCTCCAACTAACCTGCATTCCTTTTCTACCAAAATAACACTCTACTGAATAGTCAAGGCCACTCACCCGCATCTTTGCCTCATCGACATCTGTCAACAGCGCAGTCGATATGTTGTGTAAGATCTGCACAATGACAGCGATGTTTCCCGGGATCCGGGGAGACTGCTGAATCTTCCTAATCACACAGGAAAAATCCCTCGGACACTTTTGCATCAACATTTCTGTAATGGTCTCCGACTTCCTGGCATATTGGTCCACTTCCACAAGTCCTCCAAATGGTCGAACCAAATACAAATCCGCCTAAAAAATGTCAAAAAGAAAGAAGTTTTTATGATGTTACTTTTGTTTGAAATGTAAAAGTACCTTTACTAAAGTTTAGGGCAGACTTATTACACAATTATGCATCGCATAATGTTCTTCTATCTTACATTTTCAAAGTCACATCTGTTGTAGATTAACTTGCCCAATATTAAGGTGTATGAACAGAAAATGAGAGTCCCAGCTTGCTAACTGGCTACTCCTTAACACTCTTCCTTCGAAATAGCAACTGTTATCTTTAGCATAGCACCTCGGACTCCTTCTGTGTATATATACTGCATGTACTTCCTGTGCTTAGAGGTAAATTTCCAGAGCCATTTAAGCTTATTTCTACTATTCCTGATGGGCAAAGCATGAGACGCGAGCATATGTTAAAAGTAGAAATTCTGGGGCCAGCCTGGTGGTGCAGTGGTTAAGTTCACCTGCTCAGCTTCGGCAGCCTGGGGTTCTCTGGTTCAGATCCTGGGCGCAGACCTACACATTGTTTATCAAGCCACGCTGTGGCAGGTGTCCCACACACAAAATGGAGGAAGATTGGCACAAATGTTAGCTCAGGGACAATCTTCTTCAGCAAAAAGAGAAGGATTGGCAGCACATATTAGCTCAGGGCTAATCTTCCTCAAAAAAAAAAAAAAAAAAAAGAAAGAAATTCTGAGGGCTAGCCCAATGGCGTAGTGGTTAAGTTCACGCACTCTGTTTCAGCAGCCCAGGGTTCATGAGTTCAGATCCTGGACGTGGACTTACACACCTCTCATCAAGCCATGCTGTGGCAGCATCCCTCATACAAAATAGAGGAAGATTGGCAGAGATGTTAGCTCAGGGCCAATCTTCCTCAAGCAAAAAGAGGATGATTGGCAACAGATGTTAGCTCAGGGCCAATAATTCTCAACAACAACAACAACAACAACAACAAAAAAGAAATTCTGAGCTAGATTTGGATAAATCCGCTGGAACACCAAGACAGAAGAATGACTGAAAATAGAGATAGACAGTGTCTCCCACAGATTCTGGCTATGGGTCTCACACTTTAGAGCAGGAGTAGTGAACTGTGGCCTTAGACCAGCTGCCTGTTTTCTGTAAATAAAGTTTTTCTGGGACTCGGCCTGCTCGTTCCTGTAAGTATTGTCTGTGGCTGCTTTCACGCTACAGCAGCAGAGCTGAGGACCTGCAACAGAGACCACACGGCCCACAAAGCCTAAAATATTTACTATCTGGCCCTTTAAAGAAAAAAGTTTGCCAACCCTTGCTTTAGAGGACCCCTTTCTGGCCCTCGTCCAGCCTGGCCCTTCACATGCGACAAGGAGCCCACAGGCCTAGAGGATATGCCTACCCGGAACCCAAGGCCCTGCTTATAAATATTCAGATTCCCTGCTGGACAACTCCACTCCCCCTTCCAGGGCCCACATGGGGTTGTTCCCTAAGTCTGTGCTGCCAAGAATGGACCACACCACCAGTTGCTCACCCCTAGCCTGAGAGGTGGCAAAGGGATCCCTGCTTTCAGGGTTATGGACGTGTGGCCTTGGCTTTCCACCACCCTCGAGGTACAGGATGGACTCTGGGCTGGGAAGATAACAGAACATATTTTACGTAGCAGTTTGTAAGCTTGACTTAAAGCACTTAACTATTAAGATATATGGTCTGTGGGTCTCCATGAGTATCTTTGTCCCAGTCCCTCAAATTAGGGGTGGACCTGGTGACAGACACCTGGGGTGGGCAGCCTTTTGAAGTCTGGTCAGGGATTTCAGGTGTAGCATCCACTGGCGCTCCCCCTGGCCTCCCAGGAGATGGGAATGTACGTAGGACAAGAGAAATGCTAAAGCATTGACTCCTCTGAAGGACTCAGGAGCTGAAGTTCAGAAAGGTCAAACCCCTACTAGAAGATGAGAAAAAGAACCCGAAGGAGAGGAAATAACAGTTGACCTGATTTTATTTATTAAAATTTGATTTTAAAAAATGAGGTGCCAGCCTGATGGCGTAGCAGTTAAGTTCACATGCTCCACTTCCGCAGCCCAGGGTTCACTGGTTCAGATCCCGGGTGCAGACCAATATACCACTCATCAAACCATGCTGAGGCAGCATCCCACATACGAAATGGAGGAAGATTGGCACAGATATTAGCTCAATGACAATTTTCCTCAGGCAAAAAGAGGAAGATTGGCAACAGATGTCAGCTCGGGGCCAATCTTCCTCACCAAAAAAAAAAAAAGTGTAATTGCTTAAATATATGTGGAAACATGCTCATTTGTTTGACAGTGAAGTCTTTCCCTTTAGATCAGCTTCCGTCTCCTTCCTGAGCACAGAAATCACCTGGGGATCTTGATCAAATGCAGATTTGGATTCAGCAGTTCTGGGAGGGACCTGAATTCTGCATGTCTAAAAGTTCTCTGGATCGCCCAGTGCTGCTGGTCGGTGAAGGACACGTTGAGTATGGAGGCTTTAGGGTATTAAAGCTAAGAGTGAAGTTGGAGAAGTGGGTCATGATAACTCTAGACAGTTCTTCTAGCTCTGACCTAAATAAGCAGGTTCCTTTGTGCCATGAAAGGATGCGGGAGACTGGAGCACAGACTCCTGGATGCCCAAAGTGAAGTCCATTATCACACAGAAAGAGGACAGGTAGGTGATTATGTATTCATGTACATATTCATGTGCTTACCTTCCACCTGGCCTCAGGCCTTCCCTCTCTTATTGAGCGCAATATGCATTGCTAATTGGGGACTCCACTTTGCACGTGACAAAATGGATGTTACCTCAAAGATGTTGAAGGCAGTAAGAGTCCGGCAGGTGTCTGTGATCATGTGCCATTTCTTTTGCCTGCATGAAAACCCCATATTTCCCTGAGTGTCTGGAGGGCAGGGTTGAGTGCAGCGGGAATTGTCCACACAGACACCATCGCATACACCTGCGAAAATAGAAGGCGTCAGCATGAGATGGAGAGGTCTGGGCTCTGGGCTACCCCCTCCAGTCACCAAGGTGTCAGCACAGTGAAGGTTCACAAATCCTGTGGACATCAGGTGTCTTTTCTTTGTAAAGTGGAGGAAGATTGAAACAGATCAGTGATCGTCGTATATTTCAGTGACAAGCTCCTATGGTTTCAAAAAAAATCTCATCCTTAGCTCAAATGTATCAAACAGACAAAAGTGGAACTGTCCCAGCTGAAGTGAGAGGGGAAAGCCCATAGTTGGGTACGTTCTCACAGGAAGCCCACGGCAACCCCCTGGGTACCTCCTGAGATGCCGACAGCTCCCCAGAGGACAGCTTGGAAGCCACCGCCCCCGATGCTCCCTCAGAAACCTCCCAGCTCCAGCACTGTGTCATCAAGGACTTCTCCCAGCCCTGTTCTAGCCTCCACTGCAGTCTGAGTTGGCTCAATCCAAAGGATTTACGGCAAAGAATCCTCAGGCCAGGATGGAGCAGAGCATGCAGGAAGGAGAGGGGAGCAAGAGTCAAAAGCACAACTGAATAGGAGAAAAATTACAAAAGAGTCCAAATGCAAGCCACCGAGGAGTCCCTTCTGCCACGCCATAAGACAGAGGGCTGAGAACGGCTCTCTGTTGCAGTAGGTGAACAGTAAGACTTCCACTTGATCAGTCGCTGCTGCCAACGTACCGTGTGGCCTGGCAGACACCTTCTCCTTGTTTTTGCTGGCAGCCTAGAAAGGGAAAATCAAAATGCACATCAAAATCAGTGGATATGCCAGCTCAGCAATTCACTTCAGTCACAGACAACCACACCAACAGTCACTGACAACCACCTCCGAATCAGCTCTGAGCCCAGAACCCCACCAAAAGCTACGACCACGAAGCATGGCCCCATGGCCCCATGGCCCCATTTCCCCTTCCGCATGGACAGCTTCCTCTCCTGCTGGTACTCAGCAGGAGCCCTCCTTCCAGACCAGTAAAAATGACCTACGTTCTATCCAGGAAACACAGCAGGAGAAGAGGTGGACTTACAGGGAGGTTCACAAAGGTTGAGCTTCAGAATCCCTTGCTTGTACGGGCCCCTGCAAAGCCCTGAGAGTCTAGCAATGTTTTCACAGGATCATGTTTTATTAAATTTTCAAAAGCAAAATAGTTTAACTGCCATCTGTTCAGACCTTTATTTTTTGCCTCACCAACTCCCCCTCCTTCAAGCTCTCCCTCATTTTGGAAAGCACCAGAGAGGCTGTAGCTATTAATGGAAACAGCACAAGTAGAAGTTCAGTTGAGGATACATTTAGTTTGGCTTTAATAGGATATATTTATGTAATTTGCAGTCATTTCCTCATTACAACAAGGACATCAACACATAAGTGGCATTAATTCCAAGAGTATTACAATCTGCCACAGAACAAGAGAATCCTAAATGTCATGGATACCTTGCAGCTTAAACCTGTTAGAGGTTTTCCAAAACTTGACACTAGTCTTACGTATTTACATGGCATTACTAATAATGAACTGAGAAGCTGAAAGATATTTTTCTAAATTAGCAATAATAAAAGACAAATTTTATCAGCAATGTTAGAAGAAAGACCAAATAATCTTTCTATTCTCTCTATAGAAAAAAATATTACAAAAATTATTGTCATGCAAATATGCAGCCAAAAATGTAGGGAAAAACTGTGGGTAGTTCATTAATAAAAATATTGTTATTTACTGAATTTATTACTGAATAATGCTGCGTAGTTATTGAATGTAACACTCTTCAGCATTTCTAAATTTGAAATTTGTTGTGATTACTTTTCTCATTCTAAGTAGATATTCAGTTTTCCCTTAATTTTTATCTTCACAATTTTGTATTCTTTTTCTTTTTTTTCTTCCTTTTTTTTTTGGTGAGGAAGATTGGCCCTGAGCTGGTATCTGTACCAATCTTCCTCTATCTTATATGTGGGATGCTACCAACCCATGGTTTGATGAGTGGTGTGTAGGCCTGTGCCTGGGATTTGGATCTGCGAACCCTGGGCCACCAAAGCAGAGCACATGAACTTAACCACAATGCCACTGGGCCAGACCCTTGTATTCTTTTTCTTTAAGGGAGCACCCCCCAAACCTGGCTTCCTGCTATCATGAGCATTCCCATCTCTCCTGATTAGAAGCCCCTCTCTATCCCCTCATCTATATCATACTGGACTCTTCACTGAGGAGCAGTGTCACATTGCGGACAAGGGGTGCTCTCTGGGAGCAGATGGCTGGGGTTCAAATCCCAACACTGCCACTTGAGATCTTGGGAAAGTTCAACTCTCTGAGCCTCAGTTTCCTCACCAACAAAGTACGGGAGGAACTATCATCTTATAATTGTATGATACCTTAGAACATTTTTATGAGGAATAAATGAGATCATCTACGGAAAACACTTAGAACAAGGCCTGGAATATTGTCAGTGATATTTAAGATTTAACTATCATTATTCTCTGAACATGAATTTACTGAATGTCTATTACATACAAAGCTCAAGTTCACCTCTTCCAAGAAATTTTGCCTGATCCAGTTCTAAATGATACATCTTTTCCTATCTGGCTCCTGTAGGATTTATTATCCAACCACTGTACCACTCATTCAATGCTTGGCATATACCCACCTGACCTGTTATCTTGCTATCTAACCTTTTTTATATATGCCCATTATTTTCTCAATTATATTATAAGTTCCTTAAGAACATGGATTGTGTACTGTGCTTATTTATAACCAAGTAGCTAGTTCTATGTCTTGTACATATGTATATGTATGTGTATATACATATTAGCATGCATGTATACACTGATGTAGGGGGGTGGCAGTTGCTGAATCTGCCCATTTCTGCACCGGAAGTTCACTTTCTAGTGGCTGAGAAGAGCCTTGGTACAATTACTCCACTTGCATTCCAAAATCTAAACCTTTGGGGAAGGAACTGGAAATTCAGTGACTCAGCTGTGTGACTAACAAATGGAATTCACGTCCCTTTCTCCTTCACAATACTGTTTCTCTCTATGCTATCAAGAAACAAGGCTAAATCTTCCATTTTCTCTACCAAATGAGAATTCATGGAGAATCTGAGCTGAGCAGTTGGGATCTGTCCAAGGTGAAGAAGATAACACTGAGGGTTCGTGGAACACAATATCCTTCGAAGTCCCGATGTAAGACGACATCGCATTTCACAATCAAGAGAGTCAAGGCTTATTATATCCATGGAAGAGTTAAAGGCCTTCCGCTGAACAAGAACGCTATAATAAAATTTCTAGAGTTTCGGAAGACCTTATAGATCAACCAGTCCAACCCCCTTATTTCACAGATAAGGAAACTGAGTTAAGATAGATGAGGTGACTTCACAAGGCCATGCTGGGAGTTCATCTTAGAGCGGGGACTAGAATTCAGCTCTCCTAACTCCTGCAACACTTCTCTTGCCACCAAGCCAGCCCACGTCCAAGTGGAGAAGGCAGAAGAGGTTGTATGGAAGCATAAGCATCTCAAGATGACCTAATCACATCTTGATAGGGCCACGGTCTCCTAGACATCACAATAAAGCACTTAAAAGTGGACAACTCCGGACAATTCTTGGCCCATTAAACAGACTCCAGTGAAGTCACATTATATTAATCAGATATGTGGGCAGAAGGCCATGGTATGCTATTTACTAGGAATTCTGGAAACTCTGCCTTCTTAAGTGAAGGACTTGATTCACTTCTTCCCAGATAATCTGCCAAAGCACAACCACATACAACTCCTTCTGGTCATTTCATTTCTAGGGTGGCATCCTCTATGGGCCACTTTAGCTTCAGATGCCAACAATCCTCAGCCTAATACTGTGAAAAAGACACATGCAAACCAGTGACCTGCTAAACCTGCAGAGCTGCCTGAGGGAGTGGGCGGGTCAGGAGCGGGGTGGCCGGAAGCTCAGCGTCCGGCACTGTGCAAATTGAGAAGAAAAGAATGGAAAGTTCCTGGTAAGGTTATCCCAATTATCAAGAAAACAAAGCCAACCTCCCAAGCTCTGCCTCCTCACCAAGTCCTGTCTTGTGGGAAAATGTGGATGAAAAAACGAAGAGAGGAAACAGTACCAAGCTGTGGGGTTGGGCTACCTCCCGGACAGGTTCTTTCTGGAGGAGTCTCAAATCTCTCCCAGTGTCGGAGAGAAGGGCAGTCATGGAGAAAATTCCCATCTAGGGGCAAACTACTTAGAGGGTAAAGTGAATGTCATTTCGAAACTCCTGGAAAGAATTTCCAAAGTCATTCTTTCATAAGGAGGCTCTTGTTAAGAAGGCACATATTAAAATGGAAAGAGCAAGAACAGAGGATCTGAAGACAGGGGTCCTGGACTTGGCCCTGTAGCTGAGTAGGTATGTAACCTCAAGTGAATCTCATTCCACACTGTGGGCCTCAGTTTCACTATCTAGAAAAGAGGGAATGGGGCTTCACCAGTTGATCTCAAAGCTCCCCTCCAGATCTTGTGGTCAAATAATAATCCTCTCATCCCAGGAATCTCAAAATACTTTTATGTCCTTCCCTCTCTCAATAATTCTGTATACCTAATTTTAAATAAGTAACTAATAGGGAAATTAAAATGACTTATGGTATGAGGAAAAATATTCCAGAGAGAGCCATAGGACTCACTGCCCCACAAATAATACATTGCTACAGACTCCACCCCAGTTAGACCTTGATTAACCATTGACTATCTGAGTCACTCATTGTTCCTTCCAGCCCACCCATGGTGTTCACTATCAAGTTTCTCAATGGAGGTACCATTTTGGTGGGACAACGCTTCATTGTGCCAGACCATTCCTTGGTCCTGCCCACTAAATGCCATTAAATATCTCCCAGTCGTTGTGACACGCATCACCACCTCCACATTTTCAAGTGCCCCTAAGGAAGTGGCACTGCCCTGATTACAAGCAACTGAAAGCTTCACCGTCAATGGATGTGGAAAGAAGAGCTTATCACCCTTAAATCATTTGAACTCATGGCATCTCAGGAACTTGGAGAAAAAGTTGATGGGAAAATAGTTGGCAGCTATTGGCTAAAATGGGTTTGGGCACCTGAGGTTGCAGTTTCCTCTGGCTGGACCATTCTACCAACTACTACCTTCTCCCTACACTGCAGCTCAGATAACTGAGAGCTGTCTGACTGATGGGTTTTATTTTCCACCTGCTCTCCCCAAGAGTTCATCCTCCCACCTCCCTTTTCTTACCTGGCATAATGCCCTGCAGGACTCTGTGGGCAAAAGAAACACTAAGCAGTACAGCAAAAGCGTATGAGTCATCATCTTCCACACGGCTGCCTTTCTGGCTTCTACAAAAATAAATGAAAAGACAAAATGTCTCCTATCTGAAGCTTTCAAAGTTCATGCTACTGCAGACCCAGTTGGCTTAGGAGACTGGGTTCTGTCCTTGGTGCTGTCTCCTCAGACTTCTCTGCCCCAGAGGTGGCGTCGCTGAGGTCTCCCATCAATTTCACCAGGAGGCTGCAGGTGTGAGCGCCCGCCGGCGCTGGGAGGCGCAGGTAATTGCTCTGATAACCTCCGCTTCTGCTATGGCTTGCACATGACACCTAATGTGGGAGTCCCTCCAAAGGAAGCTGCCTGCTGGGGTGTGATAAATAACAGCCCGTGTTTGGGCAGCGGGAGAGATGGTTCACTCTCTGGGCCGGGCAGGGTTGAGAAACGTGTGGGTGGTTACAGTGGAAGGCAAGCTGGGGTTCCTATGTGCCAAGTCAGCCTAGAAATATCTTTTGAAGGAGAGTAAGCACCAGGTTTGGTCTATTATCCCTCATTCCCACCCGAGTTTGGAGTTGCATTTTCATTGGTAGGTAGAAACTTCTTCAAAACTGATCTTAGATATAGCCTGTTACTGTTATTTCTGCCAAAACTGATGTCAAAACTAAGATGATTCCTTGCCACCTAGAATAGTGCTAGACACACGGTGGGCACCAAATACACTCAATAAAGGAAGAGGAAAGGAGAGAGGGAGGGAAGAGGTCGGGAAGGACTGACGATTTGCTTCAGGGTCTATGCTCCATAGGGGACTCACCTAAGTGAAATGTTTAATATTAAATTTTAATACCTTTCATCCTGCGTGAAATCCTGTTTGAAAGGTTTTTGTTGTTTCTTTGCTTTTAGATAGAAGGATTCAGAAGGTTTGGACGTCATCAACAAAGGCCGGGAGCTTTGGCAATTGGTTAACGTTTGCTATTTGATCATGTTTAGCCAAAAAGAAACAGCCTTTATCCCAACTATGCATAATTCTATAGCAAACAATGCCATTATTTTAAAGACGAGGCAAAGATGCGTTCTTTAATTATGTTTCCTGCACTGAAATACTTACCTAGCTGAAATTCCACTGAAATCCAAAGTTTATTTAAAATGTTTTGCATTGCCTGTTTCAGCATGTTAATGCAGTTTTCTGAAGGTCCATAGTTTTTAGCAAAGGGGTCACTTTGTTACTCATCACTTTTAAATGTATTTAGCAGCAACACAAATGGATGCACAATTTCAAGTAAATTGTAGTCATGTTTGGAAAAAATTAAAACCACTGATGAATTTGTTGACATAATTCTCATAAAATTTGAGCATAAGTCCATGTTTCTCTGAATCACATTAATTTTATATTAAAATTCTCAACATACAGAATGTTGTTTCTCTTAACTAAAACTAGTTTTAAAAATGATTAAAGAATGACACAAGATAACAAACGTTCATAGAGTTAGCACTACTCAGCCCAGACACTTAAATAGATTTTTTTAATTTTTTCTTATTTTTCTTATTTTTTTTGCTGAGGAAGATTTGCCCTGAACTAAAATCTGTTGCAAAATAAAATCCTCTGCTTTGTACATGAGTCACCATCACAGTGCGGCCACTGATAAACTAGTAGGATACGTCCACCCTCCGGGAACCGAACCCAGGCTGCCGGAGTGGAGTGCACTGAACTTAACCACTAGGCCACCAGGGCTGGCCCTCAAATAGATTTTTTTTTTTTTGAGGAAGATTAGCCCTGAGCTAACATCTGCTACCAATCCTCCTCTTTTTTGCTGAGGAAGATTGGCTCTGAGCTAACATCTGTGCCCATCTTCCTCAACTTTATATGTGGGACACCTGCCACAGAATGGCTTGATAAGCGGTGAGTAGGTCTGCGTCCAGGATCTGAACCAGCAAACCCTGGGCCGCTGAAGCAGAACACACAAACTTTACAGCCACACCACCAACTCAGCCCCTCAAATAGATTTTTTTTTTTTAAAGATTTTATTTTTTCCTTTTTCTCCCCAACGCCCCCCGGTACATAGTTGTGTATTCTTCGTTGTGGGTTCTTCTAGTTGTGGCATGTGGGACGCTGCCTCAGCGTGGTCTGATGAGCAGTGCCATGTCCGCGCCCAGGATTCGAACTAACGAAACACTGGGCCGCCAGCAGCGGAGCGCGCGAACTTAACCACTCGGCCAAGGGGCCAGCCCCCCTCAAATAGATTTTTTAAAAAGGAATGAGGGAGGAGTCGAATGATTAAATGAGCTCATCAAATCAAGATGAAAACTATTCTGTTTGCTTAATATTTTAAGGCGCTGTATTGAAAAAATCCTTTCTTTATTTTATTGTCATTTTGTTTTAAATTTTAAATATAGTTATGTTTTAATTCTTACCAAAATGCTTTTTGATTATTACTAAAATTATGTTTCTATGTACGGCAAAGTGAGGACTTTGTGTTTTACGTGGCAATGACCTTCACTAGACTTTGCAATTTGGCCCTTTTGACCGTTATGCTGCTACCTGGAGCCCAGCATTTTCTAACACCTTCTTTATGGTCAGGGCTGTCTGGTCGTGGAAGAACTGAGGACCACAACGCTGGAGTGCTGTCTTTCTCCAAGCTTTTTCTCAATGCATTTAACTAGAAGGAACATTTTTCTCAAGTTGGCTTTTCTTGTATTTCACTTATAAAACTCATTGCTCTCTAAATAAAGTGGCGTGTTTTAATCTGGACTTAAGTAAAATCACTTTTCTTCCAGATTTGTTGCTATGAAGCCATAGTCATTTGCTCTTTTTCCAGTTCCGTGAAAGCAGAAAGTCTAGAAGCAGCCAAACAGTTTAGTGGCAAAATAGTAGCACGAATCCAGTCTTTTAACCACCCACCCCCTCATCCACCCGCCTCAGTCTCCTTCCTCATTTTCTTTTGAAAAGCCACAGGTCCCTGAGGGTTCAGACCTCCTTCCCCCAGCTCAGCCCCACTCCTTTCTGAAATTCAGGGGTAGCTGGAGCGCAACTCTGGAAATGCTGATTTCACATAACCCAAGCCAAAAATTTCACTACAAACATTCATTTCAGAAAAGGCTTATCTCCCAAGAACATGCAACCTGAAAAAACAGTCACCGCATGTGATTCACACCAGAAAAACATGAAGCCATTACATCCGCACCAAAATTTCACCAAGTAAAATGTGCCAAATACAAAGTCTTGGCATTTTTTTCTTAATTAAGAAAATGCCTCCTCCCTCATAAAAAGAAATAAAAGAACGGTGAAGTATTCCAGTACAGTGACTAGATCTGCAAAGAGATAATATTTCCAACCCTCCATCCCAGAATGTTTTCCCATTCTCTGTTGTCTGCTTCCCAAATCTCAAAAAGGTGCTTAAGATGTTAATCTATGTGTTTATTCAACGAACATACAATGAGCTCCTCGTTTCCAAGCCATGTCCTAATAGCTAGAAATTAAACCGCCACCAGGATGACTTCTTTCCCTGTTTCCTCACACCTCCGGGAAGTCACAGTCTAATGGGGTCTCTGAAGCACCGCAAAGGGGTTGGTGAGTTGGATGGGGTTTGCTCCCTAGAGATCTGCAGACTCTCAGAGTCAAAGCTAGTCAAAAAGACATGACAGGAAGCATTCCAAAGTTCCAGACTCCACAAAACAATTCTCACCTTTGTTCACAATTTTATTTCGAAATCTCTCTTCCTATCTCTATTAGAATTCCTCCACCCAAATGTCATATGGTTGACCAGCAGCAGGCACAGCTCACTGATGAAAGACAAAGTGGGCAGAAAGAAAACACGGCAGCTGCATGCTGGGACATGTTCTGTATATGGCCCCATCAGAAACAAACATTTGCTTGATTTAAACATACACTCGCACACACAAGTGATAGAGACCAGAGCAATTTTATAGGGTGGTTTTGCTAAAAAGCTCTACAACTTTAACTCTTAAATCTTGATTAGGAAAAAAAGAAGGTAGTGGAATAGCAATCACAGCAACCACAGAGGAAAACAGAACTCCAGACAGAACTTTATCAGCCACCCAGGAGTATTTCAACCGCCAGCTTTGTCAGCTGACAGTCTGCGGCTGCTACTTGCATAATTAGGTTTTATAGAGATTTGCTGAGGCTTCCAGTGAGATCCACAAAATGCGATTGAAGTTCCCAGACAGACTGTGGGAATACACTTCAGATGATCTCAGGGGTGGATGCTTCCATAGCATCATTTAGCCATCCCACTGTTTCGTCTCTAGTCAGTAGCCAATCGCATCCCTCCTGCCTGAATGCAGACATTATGGAAGGGAAGAGGAGAATAAAACAGTCACCGTCTGCTTACTCTGTGTCTGGTGCTATGTCTACACTAGCGCTTGTAATGCCATCAATTGTGAAGTGACTTCCACAATTTTCCAAAATTGAGGGTCTAAAAGTTGACCCTGACCAACCTCACAGGTACTAAGTGACGTGTTTGAGATTTTAATCCAGGTCTGTGATTTTTTTCCCAGTATGTCCTGTGGCTTTTCTGAAATAACAAATAGGTGATCTTTGAATGGGATTATTTCTTCCAGAACATTTTCACATATAACCTTCACCTTGACATCATAAAAATGTTATGAGTTAGGCAGAGAAGTTATCATTTTGCCTTTTTTATCAAAGAGAACGTTGTCCAGAGAGTAAGTGGCTTACCCAAGGTCACACCTCACGTTATTGGAAGAACTAGACTCTTCTGACTCCTGATACAGGGCTCTTTTAACTACATCATTCTGTCCCTATCCGCGTTGGAGATGTAAAAAGGCTGATGACCATCTCTAGAAAAAAAAAAAATATATATATATATATATATATACATAGAGAGAGAGAGAGAGAGAGAGAGAGAGATCTAGGTTTAAATGACCTTAAAGAAATTTACAAACTGAGTAGAACTGCCTTCAGAATCCCTTCTGTCTTTATCCTGTGTCATCTCCCATGCTGCGCTCAGGGTCCCACTTTTGGCTCCAGTCTAGTATCTCCCTCTTTGGACAAAGCCCCTCTCCCCTGAAGCAGACTTTCCCACATCAAGGGCCACCCTTCTTGAGTCTTAGACTTCTAGAATTCCTCTGACTGCCAAGAAGGAATAGCTAACTAATCAGATAAGCTGACAACCAGTCATGTGAAAATGAATACTAATGGTTTTGTGCTTTAGTCTTCCCGGGTGAGTGTACATTTTAACAGGGATTTTCTGGAGGGAACCTCTCCAACGGTAGGAAGCAAAGGCACCCAAGTCAATGGGCCAAATTCTTGGGAGCAAAGGATGACTCTCTCTGCCCCAAACCACACCCACAGAAACACCTACCCATACATTTAGGCAAGCCCTTAGTTTTCTCCAGAAGTGCAGTTTTTTAAACTCTAAGTCATTTTCATTGGTTCCCCTGAGCCTCGGTCAGTTCTCTGAACCTCTTTTGAATTGGATACTTTCCTCTCTCTGCCTGCAGGTTTCATGCAAAGCTGAGTAATGGCTGATTACTCATACCCGAGAGGTAAACAGTAAGCAGGGAGGAACATGTGCGGATGGCATCCATGTCGGGCGCTTGGGAAAGGTGTGCCCCGAGACTCACCTACCTCATGAGTCACCACAAAACCAAAGAGAAAATGTGATCTGACAGTCAGAGGTTGCCAGGATAAATTAAAGAGATTCTGAAAGTATGCAAAATTGGACAGGAATGCTACGAAATCAGGTAAACCCAAATTATTGTTGCGCTGCAGCACCTCTGAGACTCTATTACACAAAAATAACCTGAAATGCTGAAAAAAGCATGATATGCAAGTTTGCTGATGGCGCTTGTATGTACAGTAGCAAAAACAGAATGTGGAAACGGTATAAATGTCAAACAAGAATAAAGCAGATAGTAAAATATGATAAATTATGATGAAGGAATATTATGCAAACATTAAAAACAAAATTTCTGAAGAAGTTTGATAATATATTAATACGACATAGTAGTATCATAGTATATAATATAATTTGATAATATTAATGGGAAAATTGGTCAATAAGATGCTCTCTGTATAAGATGTACATCCATAGAAAAACACTAGTGGGATTTCTCAGTTAAGATGCCTGATTGGAAATGAATCATAGAATGTTCCCCCAACACTAACAAAATATTGAAAATCAGCAAAAACTTCACAAATTTCAACAAAATGAGTAAAGGGGGAGGACTTAAGAGAATAACTTCAAAAATTCTTAAAGGAAAGAAATTGAACTTGTTGAAGCCGAGCAGACTGTAGACGCAGAGCGCAGCTCCTAACCTTTATCCTCCTTTTCTCCTCTCCTTTTAGTCAAACTATAGAGTAGAAAAGAAATCTTCAGAAATCTCATCGATACCAGAAATCTAGAGAGAAACAAAATGTGAGAATCCTTTTGTTTTTCCTTTTCTAACTGGAGAATTTTTCAATTGGATGTTGGGGATACTCTGTAAATGGGGAAAGGAACAGTGAGACTGACTGACGGACATGAAGACTCCAGAGCTATCCGCGGAGTCAGAGAAACACTCCAGAGCCCAACAACATCTGCTATTGGTGTGGACCATCAGGAAAATGGAGTCAATTCTGGTACAGGGCATTTAACAAAATCTCGGTAACAGAGAACTGAGCCCAGGTGGGCAGGTGGCTCTTCAGTTGCACCCCACCCCCCACCAGACTTATTCTCTGTCCTTCTACATTCTACTCTCTGCCCCAAGTAGCTGACTTCTGCAGACTGTCTTGCCTCTGGCTTTCACTTGGATTCTTCCGATGGAAGTCATCATCAGGAAATTAGAAGGTGAGAGAATAGGGAGTTTTGGGGACAGATTCCCCTTTTTCTCTCCCTCTGTTGTCACAATCCTAGTAGTGACTGCTCTCCTCTGACTGCGTTTCCTGTTGGGCATTCTCTCTTCCAGGCTGCAGTGCCCACCAGGCTCCCAGAATTCCCTCCTCTTGCCTCGTGAGATCTAGGGAGAGACTGCTATGGGTCCTCTGGTTCTTCCCTTAGCCCTGCCTGCACCTCTATAAAGAAACTCTTTATTAAATTCTCTTCAGTTTGTTCTTTTCAGCTAGATGTTTTTCAGGTAAATCCTTTCATGAATGCTGGCTATTTCTAGCCAGGAACTTACCTGACACACAGGGAATAAGGGCTGCCACTGAGCTCCTCCTCCCACCATTCCCTTAGACCGCAGAAAAGTGAACAGAGCACAAACCACCCACACCTCGAGCCATATTGTGGCAAAAAATGAAGTAATGTCACACATGGAGTTAGGAGAGGCAAGAAGTCACCTGCTGTGTATCAGAGCAATTTAAGCATGAGCAAGATAAAAGGAAATGCATTAAAACATCACAAACATATTATGGAGAAACGTTTTGAAGAAAAACACAAAGAACAAGCTTATGAAAGATGGTCATAAAAGATCTCTCTCAACATAAAAGATAATCTCTCTCTCACACACACACTCACCCAAACACACACAATTACTTCAAGCTATAAAACAAATTAATATGACATGATTTTTTTATTACACATGAGCTTCAAAAAGAAATGATACAACACATTAAGATAAAACCCCAAAGATTAACATAATATCAAGAAATTCATAAATTAGGAACGTCAGACAACAAAAAATAGCAATAATAAAAAGTAAAGTAATATGATAAAGGAAAGACCTGAGATAATCAAGTAGAAATGCTGATAAAGACAAAGAAATGCAAATAGAGAGAAGGTAACAGAAATGGAAGACAGACAAAGAGAATCCAAAGTAAGCATAAGGGCAGCCCCAAAGAAGAGCACACACAAAGCACAACCAAAAATAAAAAATTGTCCTCAGATATGACACAAGAGCATTTCCTTGAAATTTAGAGGTTTCTTTATTTTTATTTCATTTAAATAAGATTAAATTTAGTAATTTCACTTAAAAATAGGAAATACAGCATAATTGCCTCTTCATAAATGAATTACTTTCTGCTTTTCTTTGTATCTATTAACCTATCTATCATGTTCTTATATATGACACGTATACACAGAAAAATATCTGGAATAATATTTAATCATTAGCAACGGTCGTTTGTAGGTAGCAGAATGGGAGTTGGTTTCTTTTAGTTTTATCCTTTAAATTTTCTCCTCTCTTTGAATTCTTTTATAATAAGCATATAATTATTTCTACTAAAACAAAAGAGTAGTTTAAAAAGGAGGGAGTAAGCAACAGACTGGAACCAAATGGCAATATGTTAACAGCAGGTCATTCTGGAGGTGGGAATGTGGATGATTTATTATTCTCATATTTGTACTCAAGGTTTTTCTAATTTCTAAATGCTATTTTTTTAAAAGGAAACATAAAACACTGAAAAGACACCAGAACGCTAGCAACTACAAACAAAAAGACAGTAATTTTCCACATACTCTTCTTTCCATATTCTACGTTTTCTACAAATAATTAGATTTATAATTAGAAAAAATAAACTTTTTAATGTTGTGGTAGGAAGAGCATAAAATAAGTTGAAAGTCAAAGGATCTGTGTTTCCCCCCAATTCTTTCATGATCTGTTTTATGAAATTTAGCAAGATACTTAACTCCTTTGGACCTCATTTCTTCATTCATTCATTCAGAAAATGTTTACCCTTGGTCTGTTTCATTTAAGCAAAATTTAGGCTCCAGAGATGGGTATGAAAACAAATAAAACATGTTCTGGCTCTTCAGGAACCTACAATCTAGTTAAGGAAGACAGAAAATATAAATGGTATAAATTAATGCCATAGGCATCCTCCTTGAGGTATGCAAAATATATTTTAGAAACTGAGGGAACATCGCAAACAAGGTGGCATTAGGTGTGGATCTTGCCAGGAGGCAGGAAGAACAATATTCCAGGCAGAGGAACAGCAGATCCAAAGCCAGAAGTATGAAACAGCCAGGCATGTTCAGGGATAACTGGGAAGGTCACGAAATTGGAGCATCAGGTATGTGATAGGAACTTGAACTATGTAGCTCCTCAGATAAAGGTATCTTGATGGCAAGGTGAGGAGTGTTCTGTGCCACTATAAAGCAATGGGATTCTTCCCTAGATGATGAGAAGCCAACATATCCTTTAATGGCAGGCTCAGATTTCCTTTTAGAAAGATGATTCAGCCAAGAATGGAGAGGGTAGGTTAGAAGGCAGAGACGAGAGCCAGGAAGGCAGTGCTCCTTAGTCCAGGTGAACACTAACAAGGACCAGAGGCATGGGCATGGTGAGGTCATGGATTCAAAAGACATCGTGACCAAACAGGCAAGCAGAAGGGGTGAAAAGGAAAATACTATTAAAAGTTAGGTTTGGAAGAGTAAGCAAAAGTTTAGGAAAGAAAGCACATGTGAAAAGCGGCAAAGAAAAAGATGATGTTGACCTTTCTAGAGTAAGCATCTGGGTGAATTTTGATGACATTGATCAAGAAAGGAAATAAATACAGAAGGAGAAGGAAGTCTGCAAATGGAAAGAAATAAGTGAGAGAGTTGGCTGATATTTACGCAGCATATAGCTGGAAAAATTAGTCTCAAGATTAAGCACCGTATTTCCATTAATGCAAGTTTTCTCCTGAAGCATGTCTACCATCATTCAGATTTCAATAGACTTCAGAATCTTTTTTATCTATGGAAGTCATGTTATTATCATGATCACAGAACATTGGGCCAACACACTTCACACTTCTGCAACAGCCAGCCCAGAATTTCATCATTCACATGAGTGAAGACTCAGAACTGAAACAGCCCAGCAGGAAAATGTCTAATAGTTATAAGCAACTGTTATAAGATAAAAATATGTAACAGTTTCATCGCTTAAGAATGATTTCTGAACTACGGATGTCTCTAAAAGCATGAAATTTGAATATATAGTATAAATCCTCATAATTATGCTCATTGATGAGTAATAATTCTATTGCCTTTTCACAAAATGAGAATATTAAAGTGAGAAATTTTAAATAGCATCCCTGCTGGGACCAGCATGGCAATCAAGAGATTAAAAATGTGGCCCTCTTGACTCAGTACCTTATTAATGACATTAAAATATATATACCCACTCAACTAGAGATATTTTTTAATTAAATCACGAGTTGGAGTTTCAGATTACTCTTGAAATAGTTTCACGATTTTTTTTGTGAACTTTAGCTCCATCTCATTTGACAGTTGGTAGTCTCTTATTTATATTATATATATATGAAAATAATTATTCATAACTCATACATATGGAAGAGTCATGAATAATTATTTTTTAAATATAAAACATAAAGAGGAAAATGTTCCAAAGTAGATCTTCAAAAATAAAACAAACAATATGAAAACAAGGAACCATCTAACTCTTAAACCTGAATGAATACTGCCCTCCTGTTCAGTTCTACGGATTGGAAAAAGACACTTTTCCTCCTTGGTTCCTTACATTTCACATTCTTTCTTGTGTTACATTCCTTTTCTCTATATTCACTTTACTTCCTGCTTGAATGCATCTTTTCAAACTTCTTTTACTGAAGATCTCTGAGCGGTAAACATACTGTTATTTTACTCTCATTCTGGATAATTAAATGAATGAGTAAATGATCAAGGCATCAATGTTTCTATTCAAAGGGTGATTTGTTTACATTTTGGTCCTTGGGCAGGAAGAGACTTTTGCGCCAAATAAGTTTTGAAACGGCTTTGATGGAGTGAGACCCCAGAAAGAGGACAGCAGCCACAGAGAACTAAGACAGAGGGCTCGGAAAGAGACAGAGCATCTCAGAGGCATAGCCAGCGTTTTGGAGGGAAGCAAGGCCTTCTGGATAAATCAGTTGAGGAAGAGTCAGTACTCTAAGTCTAAATCTATGACAAGTACACAACGATCGTGATGACTGTGTGTAGCAGTAGACATTTTACAGTCATGAAACTGGGTAGGCACAGATGTAACTGGTTTTTGCACTCTAACTGAATTTAATCAGCACTAGGAGCCCTTATCTGAACCAATGCTGGAAAATTTGCCCATAAGGTAAACTCATTGACTTTCAGTTTAAAGCATGTCTCTTTCAATCAACTGAGCATCTGTTCCTTCTTTCTCTCTTCTTTTCTCCCCGAGGATGATAGCCTGGCATGAGAGAGAGGCGTGCAAGGATAAGCCGCCAGCCACGCTAGCTTCTGCTGGTCTTTGGGCCTCAGTGCTCAGCCCTACTTTGCCCACATGGAAACATCTGTGTCCTACTCTCCTCTCTGGTAGTCGGGTCCACAGAGATCACACTAATTATTTTCTCAATGGTCAAAGACAGTCCAGGTCAGGGTCAGTCTCTGCAACTTCCAGGGGCATGGGAAACTGGTTCTCTATCTTCATGCATTCTTCCTCCTCTCTCTTCCTGCTCTGATTCCTTCAGACATTCCAGAGTCTTTCTCTCTCCTAAACTCCAGTTCTTGCTGCAAGAAGCCCCATTTTCTTTTTAGAACCAGCTGGAAACATGTCATGGTTCAGCTATTCTGCATCAGCATTATGCATCTACCGCTTTCTCTCACCAATGCCATCCTCCCAAAGCACAGAGACTCCCTGGTCATCGGCAATCCAATGTCCCTGGAGGTAACAGGACCTCCTGTGGGTGACTCAGGGTGCATGGAGCACTGAATTCCACAGCCTTAGGGACTATCACAAAAGATGTCCATGCCCAAGCTTGCACAGAAGTGACAGTGTCACTCTCTTCCAGCTACAAGACACTTTGAGACTGCTTAAGACTCAGAATTCTTGCCAGGTCCTTGTCCAGAGGCAGCCCCTTCAATGACAAAACTGAGATCGAATTTCCTGCAACACAATAGTAGGGGGCGGTGTAACCCAGAGCCTACTAACTGATTTAGACAATTTCTTTATGGAAAAGTGAAATTTTAAAGACCAGATGTGTAAGGGAGTAACTGTATGCCCTGCTACAACTGGACCATTATGCCTAGAAGTGACCTTTATTAAAGGTATTTATCAGTATACATTACTTCATGCATAGCAACTTGTAAGGCCTGCTCTGATATAAAGAGTTTTTGTTTTTGTTATTAAATATATTTAATTTGTATGAGTTTTTTAGACTCCTTAGGTGATATTAGTATACAAAATTGAGAACAACCCCAGGTGCTAGTAATACATTATTGAGAAAAACCCAGCTACATAAAGAAGAACAAGGCCAAATGAAGCAGATACACCAAGAAGAACAAAGACTAAAAAGTTCTGGTGACACTGGGGGTTCTGTATTTCATGCCATGGGCTCTATGAGGTACTCTAGCATCGTTATTATAAAATCACCTTAGGGGTTTAAAGTAATGTGACTTAGGAGCTTGTTCAGTGTGATCAAAAGACTCAGGAATAATATGCAGAGGCAATAAGAGTCTACAGCCTCAATGCTAAATAAAACCAGAGAGTTTATTGGCTTGAGAGAGTGAGATTATGTTAAGAGAAATATATTTTTTAAAAAACCAGAAGCCATGAGTTCCCGTGATAACACGATTAAAGATAACTAGACCACATGCTAAACTATGGTTTTGTGGGAGTAACCCCTCTGTTCTAAAGCAGACTGTTTTTCTACTGGTGAATTAAGTCAAATCTTGCACCACGCAGGGGCAGAACCAAGCAGGCACGGGGAGGTGGCGGTGGGAGTGATCGCTCCAGTGGCGGGAAGTATTTTGTCACTGACAGGGTCTGGCATCACCAGAACGTGCAGATGATAAAAGGCAGACTGATTTAGTTTGCTCTATTATTCTTTTTTAGACATGTTTATAAATGCTATTTATAGACACTGCACCCCATTATCACGTGGACCAGGGTCAAACCGCATCTACCCCCAACCCCTGTGCCCCTGTTCCCAAGTCCAATTTTAGAAAGACCAAGCCATCATCAGGCTTGCAGCTGTCCCCTGATTGCATTCTCTTTGCATAAGAACCTTGGTTTCGGTTTACAAATTTTCATTTATTTTGCAAATAGACAAAGATGCTGTAACTCTGTATTATACAACTACTGTCCAAAAGGGATTTAGGCCTGTATGATCTAGGATCCAATCCCTAGAGACACAAAACAAAGGCTTTGCAGTCTTTTAAGGCTAACCATTTGCCCAGAAATCTACTTGAAATCATTTCTCTGAGCTACAAATAAGTCGATTTTTCAAACTATAAGAATGTGAATGAACAATGAAAGAGGAAATTTAATATAGCAAAAATAATGTGAGACAAACTCAAGCCTCCCTCTTAAATACTTGGTCAAAATGGAAAGGATAAAAATTTTCAAGCAAAACTAAACTTTCATAACTCACGCTACTGACAAGGAATCCTTCAGAAGAAGGAAGGAGTCGAGTGAAGCATCAATTACAACAATATTTTAAGGAGTGGGATGAAAAACAATGGAAATGTGGACGTCTGGAAGTCCTTTCCCCCAGTGCAAAGAATGACACATGCAGACAAGCTTATGAACCAAGAGAAATCGCCCCAAAGTTTACATTCCTCTTGAGAAAGTCTGATCTGAGGAAAATAATGTCCAGGATCAAGAATTCTTAATGCCATAGGTTAATCGTTGGAAGTGGAGGGGTATTTTTTGGTGAAGGTGTAAAAATCTTCCTCTGTATTCAAGGAGACAGATGATGCCTTGATTATAAGTCAAAATTGTAGATAAAACATTAGGTAGTTTGATGAAGGAAAATAATGACAAAGAACAGTTAATTAGCCTCTGTATTTGCACTTAATCGCTTTTAGGTCATCAGAAAAAGAAAATAATTCTTTTAAAGATTCCAGTTTCCTGGACTCTGATATTTGCATGGGATCAGTGGAGTAGAGAGAAATAAATAAAAATAAGAATATTTTCATATCAGACGAGTGCTCTTATTCAGTTATGTAAAGTGCCCCCAAGTTACCAAATTCCTCTTTAACACTTATTCATTGTCTGTGTTATTAATCAAACCCCAAATTACCAAGCCTCACAACTGTAGAATCATAATTGGCTGCTCTTCTCTGAGCTTCCTCTCCAGAGGAAATCTCTGGAAGGAGAAGGAGGATGTGGGACTACTCACTGTGGCTAGCCAACAACAAAGTCACCAGCAAATTTGCCCTGCTCCCTGGCTGCTGGAGATGCAGGTGTCAGAAGCTTTCCTCTGTCATATCTTGCCACTAGTCCTCGGGCTGGGCTCCTGTACCTCTGAGCAGTCAATTTAGCCCCAAATGGCAGATCCCCAGGCTGAGGCAGTCAGGCTTGGCCCTGCCCTGACACAGGCAGCCAGCTCCATATGCAGGGACCTTGCAGCCTGATAGACAAGTCCTACATGGGAGTAGCTCCTGCAGTGGGAGGGGCAGAGTGCCGAGAACGGATGAGTCACACACTAGGTGACACACACAGACTCTCACAGAAGAAAAGGCTTCCCTTTTTGGCAAGGGATCCAAAGCTATAGTGGTGGCACAGGATCTGTGGTACTTGGCCATAGCTATTAACACTCCTAGGAATATCTACCTATGCCAGATAATGGGATATGGAGAGCACAAGTGCCTAAGCTTGGAGCTCTGTCTTTGGTTGGCTTTCTGGCCACTGGGATTATGGAGTATGGTTCCCTGATTGTTTCTGGTTTTCCCGAGTTCCAGGCACAAGGCAGCATTACAACTACTAACCTCCCTGTGGTTGGATGGGGTCATGCAAGTTGTCCTGCCCTGGTGACCAGCAATTCAAAATGGTAGCTACTCCATTGTCCTGCATCCCTGTGACTAGCAGAGGGCCCTACTGACCTGTGATGGGCATGAACAAAAAATCACTCTTATTATTCTTAGTTGCTGAAATTTTGGAGCTATTTGTTACTTCAGCATCACTCAGCCTCTACTGACTGACACAAGGATAGGGGCTCTCAGAAGGCAACACGGACAGTGAGGTTTCCTTCTAACTTTGAAATACTCAAAATTCCTTTATAATTTTTTTTTTTTTTTAGCACTGATAGACATTCTAGTTCTCCCAAGCCCATACTTCAAAAATCACACCTGTGTTTATCAAAGACTTGGCATTTTTCAAACCCTCACTAAGAAATTCTTGTAACACAGTGAGGGGCCCCTCTTATTTTTAATCCCAGAATTCCCTCATCCACAGTTGGCTTGCTTGGTTGCTCTGGGTCTTCTAGGGAGTGATCAGAGATTTGAGAACCCCCTTCGAGGCTGAAATCCACTCAAGTCCATCCATCGGATGGGAAAATTCAATATTTTTGTTGTGTGCCATAGGTCTACAGCTATATTGATTTATTTAAAACATGACTCCTGACCTCTCAGAGCTCACAGTCTAGCTGGGAAGAGAAGAAACCTAAATGTGAAACATGTTCAAGGCCTTCTCTGCTAAGAGCTGGAGCAATAAGTCCAAAACAGGGAAGGGTTGATGGAGGCTGGTGCTCCGGGGCTACTTCATCGACTATGCAGCGTTGGGCCAAGCCTTGAAGGGCATATTCAATTTATATTGGTCACCAAAGTTTGGCATCAGGAAAGACTGAAGCTTGTTCATAGTTCATTTGTTCAGTAAACGTTTATTGACCACCTACTGGAAACCAGGAATGTAAAAGATGGAAGTGTTCTTGGAGATCATCCAAGTCCAACTTCACAAATGAGAAAACCAACTCAATTGCTATTATGTGGGACTCTCAACTTTTTAAAAGGTGAGTACTGGCCTAAGCCAAAGAAAGTAGAGCCCCTAAGTACGGCTCCAGTCTCATCGGCAGTCACTCCCTGACTCACAGGTTATATGCTGGCAATGCCTCACTGAGTGTTTTTATCATGTTGTTTCAAGTCCCTCAGCCTCTGTGCATGCTGTGCTCTATGCCTAGGACAACCTTCCCACCTCTGTTTGCGCACTAACTCTGTGTCCTTACTCAAGATTCAACCCAACTGTCTCTTTCTGAAGGAAGTCTCCTTCAAAGCCTGAGGGAAACTGAGGGTCCCTCCTTTTGCATACATCCACCCTGTCACTCATTTTGTAATTTTGGAATCTGAATCTTTCCTTCTGAAGTCATTTGCACCAGGGTTGTGACCTACCCTGACTTGTTCATCGGCTCTAAATTAGTTCATGTCTCTTTTCCTTTCTATAGGCCTCTACTGCGGCCTGAAGGGCCTCCACCCATCTCCACCCATAACTTCACCTGGTTAACACTCCTGTCCTCAAATGTCTCCTCCGTTGTCAGACCATCCATGACCAACTACCCTGGCCCAGTTGCCTTCTTTGTACCACATGGCACATGGTACACGAGACTGACACTACTTCATCATTTAGATTTCAGTTCAAATGGCATCTCCTCAGAGAAGCATTCCCTGATTTGGCAGTCATTATTATTTCCAAGCCTGAGGAAAATACCAATATGTTGAAAATGGGAAAACAGAAGGATGGAAAAAGCTTTGATCCTTAATAATACCACTAAATTAATGAACTCACCCTGGGATCAATAACTTCTGGGCTTTTTAAATAAATAATTAATGCTGTGAGGACTTATAGGTTAGGTTTTCTATTACTTGTAGCCACAGTAGCTTAATGGATACTCGTAACACCCTCGAAAGTAGCACCCCGGTCATCCTCTATAAGATTTCACTTATTTCCTCAGATATGTCACTAGTCAAAATTATCATGCTTATTGGAATGTCATTGTTTAATTGTCTTCCCCCACCAGAAGGTAAGGCCCTTGAAGGCAGGAACCTTGGCAATTTTATCACTGCTGTGTTTCCAGCAACTGGAATAACGCCTGCACTTTGTAGGAGCTCAACAAATATGTGTTACATAAGTGACTGGATGAATGAGTACCTCTGGTGACAACTCTTTGTTTCTTGTCTGTCTCTTATAGCAGACTGTGAGCTCCTTTAGATCAGAGACCCAGATTTTATTTATTTTTATTTCTCCCAAAATTAACAGACTGTTTGGCATACAGTAGGTAGCTAATAAGTATTTGATGAATGGAGACATACCCTCTCCAGACCATTTCTTCAATAACTCCCCCTCCATTAAGGATACAGGTCCTAAGCATTCAACATTGGACACCTTGGCAAAGGGATTCTAACGGTTGCTTCATAATAGTTAAGCTTACAAGAGAATTTTATGATACAGTCTTAATGTGGTAAAAGATCTTAGAGCTTGGCCCTTGTAGACGAAACTTCCAGATGAAACACTTCCAGATCACGTTGGGAGGCAGTACACACAGTCACACTGCAATGCTGGGAGTCCCTGAGTGGGCTCAAGTAGGCCTCTTTGTGATTGACAGCTTTTGTTGAGCTGTTATCTGTTCATCTTGTCTTTGAAACCCAATCCTGAATGAAGTACCCTCTCCATGTCTACAAACAAGCAGCCGAACCTAGCACGGATAAAATTGCCATATTTCACTGTCTCTAAGGTGTTATTGATTGTAAGATGCCCATTGTTTTACGGACCACTAAGAAAAAACAATGCTAACAATTATACTCTGAAACAATGCTGGGAAACTATGGAACAATACTAGAATGTAACCCAATTTTAAAGGTTCATCCTTTAAAATTGATATAATATAATATATTAATTGATATAATATAATATATGGTAGTTTCACTTTAAAAATATTTTAAAGTTTCACTTTAAAATAATGAATACGGAATCCCACAGCCTCTCCATGCAGTCGGCCAATCCTGCTGTGATTCACTGGCAGCCTCCACCATCCTGGATGACTAATGACATACATACATTGCTCTCTTCAAAGCACTGACGTAACTTCTTCCCAGCCCTCGCATTCTCAACCTCACCTCACATTTTACAGAGAAAATAGAAACCATCAGATGAGAACTCCACTGCTTGTCACCTCCAAACTCGCAAATGCACCCGTGTGCACTCCCATCTTCTCTTCTTTCCCCCTGTCCTGTTAGAGGAAGCGTGTTTTCCTGTCAAAACTTGTCCCTTTCCAGGAGCTCTGTCTCCATCTCCTCACACTTTCTCAAAGACAGTATTTCTTTAGATTTCCTATTTCCTGCCTCATCAATCTCTCCCTCTACAATGGACCACACCATTAACATTCAAATATGCTCAAGTCTCTTCTTTCCCTCCCTGGTTCCTCATCCTCCTACTGACTCTGCCCCAAGTCTTCCACCAGGGCTAACCTTCTCCTAAGAGCTGGCCATGAAGGCTGTCTCACCTCTTAACCTTACAGTTTTCTCTCATCCAGTTCTCTCCTTCACGTTGTTGTATAAAGGTCACCAATGTTCTCTGTCTTAATAAATCTGTATATTAACTCTGTGTTCTCTTCTTGCTTGATCTCTTGGCAGCACTCAACTCAGTTGACCATTTCTCTCGTTTTAGAAACCTTTCTTTTTTTAAATTACTTTCATCTTTTTAAATTGCAGTAAAAAAACGTATAAAATTTACCATCTTAACCATTTGTGACATATCTTCACATTTTTGTGCAATAGATCTCTAGCAATTTTTCATCTTGCAAAACTGAAACTCTATACACATTGAACACTAAGACCCTATTACCTGCTCCCCCTAGCTCTTTGTGACCAGCACAATATTTGCCTTTTTGCAACTGTGTTACCAAACCAAAGTTGGTCCAGCCAGCCAGAGTCCAGTTCAGTTGCTTGCCACACAGAAAGTCAATCACTGAGACACAAGGATTGCCCAGGAAGAAAGGTCTATTTCTGGTGACATCAGCCAGGAGATGGGAGTAAGCACTCAGACCCATCTCCCCAAAAGATGGGAGGCAAGGGGTTTTAAAGATTGTGAGGAATGTGACTATGTGCAGGGAGACGGGCAGCAAGATAAGGGAATCTTCAGGTGGCTGTCCTTAGTTGTTTGCTTCTGAGATGGATGGCCGATTCCGGGGCCATGAAGCCAAGGAGTTGGAGTCTGGGAAACTTTAGTTTCTTGATATTCTCTGGACATCTGTTTTCCTGCAATAAACTTCAAGGACTCATGATTAGCCAAGACTTCAGCATGAGGCCACGGGGGTCTTAACAACTTGTAACTTCCGTGTGCCTTGTGCAGGAGAAGGTCAGCGCTCTAATCTCAACACTAGTTTCATGCATCTCTGAAGCTCAGGGATACAAAGCTTAAAGAAACTGATATCAATGTGTGAATGTAATTAAAGAAGCAGGGAAAGGGGATGGGTGCTTTTGGTTTTAACCCTGTATATGCTGGGGTTAATGTAGGGGAATCAATATCAGGGCTGGTATCAACTGGCTTATTTCACTCAGCACAACGTCCTCGTGATTTATCCATATTGTAGTATGTGAGCGGATTTCTTTCCTTTTTAAGGCTGAATAGTATTTCATTGTAGGTGTATAGCACGTGTTTATCCATTCATCCATCAATGGATGTTTGGGTTGCTGAAATACCTCCTTTCTAAATTCACATGTTCCTTACATTCCAATTTCCTCTCTGGTCTCTCCTCTACTGGATGGACTTCTAAGTGTTGAGTTTCCCAAGCCCCCTCATCATCTCTCAGCTTCACTCTCCTTTCCTTCTTCCCCTCCTCTCTTTGCCCAGAGTAGCTCATCCACTTCCACAACTTAGATCTCCAGGCCGCATTTCTCTTCTAAGTTCCACATTCACGTGTCGGAAAGTCCTATGATTTTTTTCCTCAAAATACCTCTCAAATCTGTCCATTTCTTTCTATCTGCATCCAGTCCAGATCAACTTCTTCTCTCACCTGCACAAATGCAAACACTTTCTTAGTGTTTCTCTGATTTTACCCCCTTGTCCCCTTCCAATCTGTTTTATAGGAATTTCCTCAAATATATATTCAATCATATCTTTTCCCAGATGAAAACGTGTTTTCATTGCACTTAGAATAAGGTGTGTGTGAGATTCTAGGGAGATGAAAGCATAGGAGGACTCTGAACTCACCTCTTCCTATGGACACAACAAATCTACAGCTACCTGTGGGACAATTTCCTCTGAGAGAGATCTGGAAACTGGATAAAATGAAGCTCTACAACAAGGGACAGTACTGACAGAGGGGAAGAGGCAGCAACACACCTCTACTGAGGGAAAAACCACATCTTGGTTGTGGCGCTTCATGGCCAGAGAAATCTTAAAGGTACGAAGCTTTTCCCAGAGTAGAGGGGGGATCTGAGTGGGAGATCTACGCCACAATAAGGAACCAGCCTTTAGATTCAGCACAACTGAGATGAGATCCCTTAATACCTGGCTTTACTGGCTGGCATTGAAAACCAACAGGGAATGCCTCCAGGAAAACTATTGAATTCAGAGAAAGAAAAACCTCCTCTTAAAGGGCCCACATGTAGGTCCACCTGTTCCAGAAACCAAAATAAAAACACCAGAAGGAAATGTGCATAGTCCACTGGTAACAGAGATTCACTTACTAAGCTTGGAGTGCATCTTAGAGAGGAAGGAGGTGACCGAGCCCACCCCCCAGGGACTGAGACACTGGGAGCAGCCACTATTGTGATCATGTTCAGGCATGCTTACAGAGAGCCGGCAAATGCCACTGGATTCCTTCCTCTAGCCTATTAGTGCAGGGGTTTGCCCCGCCCACTACAGCACCAATTTAATCTTAAGCAAGCACAGCTAGGGCAGGCAGCTCACCCCAGGGACTGGCCCCACCCACCAGCAAAAGCAAGGTGAACTTGTGGGTCCGCCTTGGCAGCATGTGCATCTGGGTTGGGCCTGTGTTGGTGGGGTGTGTGGGACTGCAGGCAGTGGGGCATAGTGGCCACAGCAGACTCATGTCACTGGCCATTTCAAACGGCCACACAGGGGACCTCCCCACCTTCCAATGCATGAAACAATTGTGTGCTGCTGTGCCTGAGGCCAGCCCCCCTCATCTGCACTCCTTAGAGAGTTGACAACAGCCTAAGACCACAGGGAGCTTCACAGGAGACCTGCAGCAACTGTGAGCCCCTGAGTCTAGCAGCCAGCCACACTAGGGGGCCTGACTGACTTAACAGCAAAACAGCAGTAGCTCTGTGCTATTAGAATTTGCAACCAGCCGTGCCAGGGCTTGCCCTGCCCAATAAAGTAATTAAAGTGATTGCAGCAGCTGCTCATGACTGATCCTTACAACCATCCAGCCCAGGATTCAGCCTAGCCTACCAGGGCACTCACAACAAGACCAACCCTGCCAAAAGAGAAGGACACACATAGCCCACACAGGGGACACTCCTGGAACATTTGGAACAGGTTATGAGAGGGAAACACATTGCTGGGCCCCATAAGACATCTTTTATATAAGGCCACATTTCCAAGATCAGGAGACATAGCTGATCTACCTAATACGTAGTTATAAGCACAGAGAAGAAGGCATAATGAGGAGACAAAGGAAAATGTTCTAAATAAGGGAAGAGGACAAATACTCAGAAAAAGAACTAAACAAAACAGAGATAAACAATCTACCTGATAAAGAGTACAAACTAATAGTCATGAGGACGTTCACTGATCTTAGGAGAAGTATAGATGACCACAGCGAGAACTTCTATGAAGAATTGGAAAATATAAAAAAGAATCAATCACAACTGAAGAATACAATAATGGAAACGAAAATTTCTCTAGAGGGAATCAACAGCAAAGTAGATGACACAGAAGAACAGCTCAGTGATCTGGATGAAAGAGTAGAGGAAATCACCCAAGCTGAACACAAAAGAGAAAAAAGAACTTAAAAGAATGAGGACGATCTAAGGAACCTCTGATACAACATCAAGCATAGTAATATCCATATTATAGATGTTCTAGAAGGAGAAGAGTGAGACAAAGGAGCAGAGAACTTTTTTGAAGAAATAATAGTTGAAAACTTCCCTAACCTGGAAGGAAACAGACATCCAGGTATGTTTGTTTCCAGGTATAAAGAGTACAGAGAGTACCAAATAAGATGAACCCAAAGAGGCCAACACCAAGACGTATTATAATTAAAATGTCAAGAATTAAAGATAAAGAGAGAATCCTAAAAGCTGCAAGAGAACGGCAACAAGTTACATACAAAGGAAATCCCATAAGGCCATCAGCTGACTTCTCAGCAAAAATCTTACAAGCTAGAAGGGAGTGGCATGATGTATTCAAAGTGCAGAAAGGAAAAAAACTCTACAGCCAAGAATACTCTACCTGGCAAGGTTTTCATTCAGAATGGAAGGAAAGATAGAGTTTTCCAGACAAGCAAAAACTACAGGAGTTTATCATCACTAAACTGGCATTACAGGAAATGTTAAAGGGACTTATTTACTTGGAATAGAAAAGACCACAAATAAGAATACGAAAATTATCAAGGAAAAAAAAACACTCGTAAAGGTGAATATATATTAAAGGTAGTGGATCAACCGCCTATAACGCTAGTATGAAGGTCAACAGACAAAAGTACTAAAAATATCTGTCTCCATGACAAAAGGTTAAGGGATACACACACACACACACACACACACACACACAAAGAGGTTAAATATGTTATCAAAAACATAAAATGTTGGGGAAGAGGAGTCAAAATGCAGAACTTTTAGTAAGAGGTCAAACTTAAGAGACCATCAACTTAATATAGATTGCCATTAACATAGGTTATTATATACGAACCTCATGGTAATCACAAACCAGAAACCTATAATAAATACACAAAAAATAAAGAGAAAGGAACCCAAACATAATATCAAAGTAAGCCATCAAATCAAGAGGGAAGACAGCAAGTAAAGAAGAAAGGAACAGAGAAGAACTACTAAAACACCCAGAAAAAAGTAACAAAATGGCAATAAGTACATATTTATCAACTGCTACTTTAAATGTCAATGGACTAAATGCTCCCATCAAAAGACATTGGGTGGCTGAATGGATAAAGAAACAAGATCCATATATATGCTGCATACAAGAGACACACTTCAGACCTAAAGACACAAATTGAAAGTGAAAGGATGGGAAAAGATACTCCATGCAAATAGAAATTGGTGTAGCAGTACGTATATAAGACAGAATAGACTTTAAAACAAAACCTGTAATGAGAGACAAAAAAGGGCATTACATAATGATAAAGAGAACACTCCAACAAGAGGATATGACACATGCAAATATCTATGCACTGAAAAATGGAGCACCTAAATATATAAATCAATTATTAACAGATGTAAAAGGAGAAATACACAGTAACACAATAACAGTAGGAGACTTTAACACTCCAGTTACATCAATGGATAGATCATCCAAACAAAAGATCAATAAGGAAACATTGGCCTTAAATGACACTTTAGACCAGATGGAGTTAGTAGATACATAGAGAACATTCCATTCAAAAACTGCAGAATACACATTCTTTTCAAATACACGTGGAACATTATTCAGGATAGATCATGTTGGCCACAAAACAAGTCTCAATAAAGTTAAGACTTAAATAATATCAAGCATCCTTTCTGACCACAACAGTATGAAACTAGAAATCAATTACAAGAAGAAAACTGGAAAAGCCACAAATATGTGGAAATTAAACAAAATGTACTGAACAATGATTGGGTCGATGAAGAAATCAAAGGAGAAATCACAAAATACCTGGAGACAAATGAGAATGAAAATATGACACACCAAAATTTATGGGATACAGCAAAAGTAGCACTAAGAGGGAAGTTTATAGAAACACAGGCCTACCTCAAAAAATAAGAAAAACCTCAAATAAACAAGCTAAAACTACACATAAAGGAACTAGGAAAAGGAGAACAAAGCCTCAAATCAGTAGAAGGAAGGAGCTAATAAAAATCAGAAGAGGGGCCGGCCCGGTGGGGCAGCGGTTAAGTTCTCACGTTCCGCTTCCCTGCGGCCCGGGGTTCGCTGGTTCGGATCCCGGGTGCGGACATGGCACTGCTTGGCAGCCATGCTGTGGTAGGCGTCCCACGTATAAACTAGAGGAAGATGGGCACGGATGTTAGCTCAGAGCCAGGTTTCCTCAGCAAAAAGAGGAGGACTGGCAGTAGTTAGCTGAGGGCTAATCTTCCTCCAAAAAAAAAAAACAAAAACAAACAAACAAAAAAATCAGAAGAGAAATAAATGAAGTAGAGACTAAAAAAAATAGATAAAATCCATGAAACTAACAGCTGGTTCTTTGAGAAGATAAACAAAATTGACAAGCTTTTAGCTAGACTCACAAAGAAAAAAAGAGAAGGCTCAAATAAATAAAATCAGAAGTGAAAGAGAAGAAATTATAACAGACACCAAAGAAATACAAAGGCTTATAAGAGAATACTACGAAAAGCTATACACCAAAAAATTGGGTAATCCAGAAGAAATGAATAAATTCTTAGAATCATACAACCTTCCAACACTGAATCAAGAAGAAACAGAGAATCTGAATAGAACAGTCACTACTAAGGAGTCTGAAACAGTAATCAAAAACCACCCAAAAAACAAAAGTCCAAGACCACACGGCTTCCCCATGAATTCTACCAAACATTCAAAGACTTAATACCTATCCTTCTCAAACTCTTCCAAAAAATTGAAAAGGAGGGGATCTTTCCAATTCATTCTATGAGGCCAAAATCATCCTTAGAACAAAATCAGAGGACAACACAGAAAAAGAAAATTGCAAGCCAATATCTCTGATGAACATAGATGCAAAAATCCTCCACAAAATACTAGCAAATCAAATACAATAATACATTAAAAATATCATACATCATGATCAAGAAAGCATTCAACAAGATACAGCATCCATTTATCATAAAAACTCTGAATAAAATAGGTATAGAAGGAAAGTACCTCAACATACTAAATGTTGTATATTACAAAGCCACAAGTAACATCATACGCAATGGTGAAAAACTGAAATCTATCCTTTTAAGAACAGGAACAAGACGAGGATGCCCACTTTCACCACTTTTATGTGACACAGTATTGGACGTCCTAGCCAGAGCAATCAGTCAAGAAAAGGAAATAAAAGGGATCCAAATAGGAAAGGAAGAAATAGGACTGTCACTATTTGAAGATGACAAGATTATGGGGTGGCCGAGTGGTTAAGTTTGTGCGCTCTGCTTTGGCAGCCTGGAGTTTCACTAGTTAGAATCCTGGGCATGGGCATGGCACCACTCATCAGGCCGTGCTGAGGTGGTGTCCCACATAGCACAACCAGAGGCACTCACAACTAGAATATACAACTATGAACTGGGGGGCCTTGAGGACAAGAAGAAGAAAAAAAGAAGATAGGCAACAGATGTTAGCTCAGGTGCCAATCTTTAAAAGAAAAAGAAAAGATGACAAGATTGTGTATATAGAAAACTCTAAAGAATCCACCAAAAAGTTATTAGAAATAATAAATGGATACAGTAAAGTTGCAGGGTACAAAATCAACATACAAAAATAAGTTGCATTTCTATACACTAACAACAAAAAAGCAGAATGAGAAATTGAGACTATAATCCCATTTACAAACACAACAAAAAGGATAAAATACCTAGGAATAAATTTAACTAAAGAGGTGAAAGACTTGCACAGTGAAAACTATAAAACGTTGCTGAAAGAAATCAAAGAAGACACAAAGAAACAGATATTCTATGTTCATGATTGGAAGAACTGACATAGTTAAAATGTCCATACTTCCTAAAGCAATTTACGGATTCAACACAATCCCTATCAAAGTCCTAATGGCATTTTTCATGGAAATAGAACAAAGAACTCTAAAATTTATATAAAACAACAAAAGCCCCCAAATAGCCAAAGGAATCTTGAGGTAAAAAACAAAGCTGCAGATGTCACACTCCTTGATTTCAAAATGTACTACAAAGCTGTAATAATCAAAACAGCATGGTACTGGCACAAAAACAGACACACAGATCAATAGAACAGAATTGAGATCCCAGAAAGAAACCCACACATCTATGGACAACCAATTTTTGACAAAGGAGCCAAGAACATATAATGGAGAAAGGAAAGTCTCTTCAATAAATGGTGTTGGGAAACTGAACAAACACTTGCAAAAGAATGAAAATAGACCATTATCTTACACCATACATAAAAATTAACTCAAAATGGGTTAAAGACCTGGATGTAAGACCTGATACCATAAAACTGCTAGGAGAAAACATAGGCAGTACAGTCTTCGACATCGGCCTTAGTAGTATCTTTTCGAATATCATGTCTCACCAGGCAGGGGACACAACAGAAAAAAACAAACAAATGGGACTACGTCAAACTAAAAAAGCTTCTGCACAGCAAAGGAAACCATCAACAAAATGAAAAGACAACCTAAAAATTGGGAGAAGATATTTGCAAATCATATATCTGAGAAGGGGTTAAAATATCCAAAATATATAAAGAACTCAAATAACAACAACAAAAAACAAACAACCCAATTAAAAAATTGGCAAAGGATCAGAACAGACATTTTTCCAAAGAAGATATGCAGTTGTCCAACAGGAACATGAAAAGTTGTTCAACATCACTAATTATCAGGGAAATGCAAATCAAAACTACAACAAAATATCACCTCACACCTGTCAGAATGGTTATAATTAACAAGACAAGCCACAACAAGTGTTGCAGAGGATGTAGAGAAAAGGGAACCCTCGTACACTGCTGGTGGGAAGGTAAACTTGTGCAGCCACTGTAGAAAACAGTATGGAGATTCCTCAAAAAATTAAGAATAGAACTACCGTATGATCCAGCTGTTCCACTTCTGGGGCTATTTATCCCAAGGACACAAAAACACAAATGCAAAAGGTATTTGCCCCCCTATATTCCTTGCAGTATTATTCACAATAGCCAAGACATGGAAATAATCTAAGTGCCCATCAAGGGATGAATGTATAAAGAAGATGAAGCATATATACACAGTGGAATACTACTCAGCCATAAAAAAGATAAAATCTTGTCATTTGCAACAACATGGATGGACCTTCAGGGTATTATGCTAAGCAAAATAAGTCAGATGGAGAAAGTCAAATACTGTATGATTTTACTCATAGATGGAAGATTAAAACAACAACAACAACAAACAAACACCTAGATACAGAGATTAGATTGGTGGTTACCAGAGAGGAAGGGAGGAGGGAAAAGGGCAAAGGGGTTAACAGGACACATGTGTATGGTAATGGATGGTAATTAGTCTTTGGGTAGTGAACATGATGTAGTCTACATAGAAATTGATATATAATGATGTACACTTGAAATTTATATAATGTTATAAACCAATGTTACCTCAATAAATTTTTTTTTAAATATTAAAGTCTGTGTGCTTCATGTGGCCTCCAAGGGCCTGCTCCAGTATACCTCTCCAGAAGGACTTCTCTCTAAATGGGCCTCCATCCTTCTGCCCACCAATCCCATAATCATGAATTACTGCACTCTCTTTGTTTCTCTCAGTTCATGTATTCCAATTTATAGCTATCTACATATTTATCTATTTGGAGATTGTCTGTTTATACCCCTCTTCCAGGAAAACAAGAACTGTACACACACAGTAAATGTTTGGGTTTGAATGAATTTGATAGCCACAATTACTTCACCCATCTTTGGAAAACAAGCCTTCAAATTCTATCAGTCTCTGGTCACCTTCTTTTGCCTTCTAGTGGAAGAGAGAGGAGAAGGGAGGTGGGTAAGAGTGGCCACCAGAAAAAATAAGGTTTCTGTGAGCTTTTCCAATTTCCAAAGGTGAAAAGTCTTCGATGATTACTAGACCCAAGATTCGTGGAGGGATCCAAAAAAATCTTGATATTTAAACCAATATTCAAAATTTAAAGGCAATCTGGTATGACACAGTGGCCATTTCTGGCAAGATACGATAAAACTTTTGTTCCGTACATAAGAGCAACACTTCACTTTTGGCATGTCAACTGCCCGAAGACCACCAGAAAAATCTATTGAGGCAAAGCTAAGTCCATTGGACCTAATGTACATAGTAAGAAAACACACCTTGACAGTAGGTTTCAGAAGAAGGAAGTTGGGAGGACATTTACAGGGTTTTCAGGCCTTGAAAAGTCAGGAAGTGGCTGGGATTGGGCAGAGTTTATGGCATAATGGCTTGGCTAGTGGACACAACATGGCAAAGGTCTTCCGAGAGTCTTGATGAGCAAGCTGTTACTCTTGATAATAAGCTATTTTACGTGGTTCAGAGCATATCTTCCAGGAGTAAATACTTCTTGGAGCTCTTTTTGCTTGTCTTGTATTATGTCACATTGGAACAGGAAAGAATGCTCAGTTCCAGTATTGTTTAACACAGGAAAGCACATTGGTTTGAATTCTTAGCCATCAGGAAAACTTATCTGTAAAATTTTATAATTCCCGTTCACAATTTAATTCACATTCCCTCTTCTTTGCCCACCCCTCACCTTTCTGGAACTCCATTGTTTGAGTTATCAACAACCTCATTTCCCATCTTAATCACTAAGTTGGCTTTTAGGCTTAAATTTGATCAGCAGGGGATCTTATTATCTTTCTCTTAACAGTACTATTATCTACCACAAAATTAGCCAACTGGCTCACTTTAAGAGTCTGGTTGCTGGAACAGACTGTGATGGTGAATTACTCTCACGAGTAAAGCATTTCCGTTTCATTGTATTCATCAGTTAACCTCAAGCCACCTCTTTGCTTTCTTTTCTTAAAGGACTGGTCTTTTCAGCTGATTTCCTGTGCTGTTTAATATTTACCGGCCCCTCCGATTCTATTTCACTTCCACATGCACCTCCCAGTACTTTCATTCAGGGCGGATGCTGCTGCTCTTGCTCGCGCCCTGGGGGTTTGGGTCTCAGGCAAAGGCCTCTAGGCACACCTGCTTCCCTGCCTTTGCAGGAGTTGGTGGACTCGCAGGGAGGCACTGCTGACCTGCTGACTATGAGAGTCCTCTCCAAACAACAGTAACACTCTATAGAGGATACAACCAACTGTTCACATAGGTGGCATCACGGGCAAGAAAGGGTAACACTAAACATACCACATGTTTATGTATACAGAGGATGGTGGAGTTAGAACAACTCTTAAAATTCAAGTTCCTCATTTTTCAGTTGAAGAAACAAACCCAAAGATGTGATGCAATCTACTCAAGCTCCCCGAGATGGGGAACACAAGGCCAGGTTAGAATCCAGATCTCAACGCCTAGCTCCTGGCTCAAGCAGAATAAACTACCCAGTAGTGAATAAAAATACTGAAATGCAATCTTTTCTTTGCCCCTGGCTGTGTCTGTAGATCCTGTCTTACAAAATTTATGAAAAAAAGAAGGTTTAGTTCTTATTAATTCAAAGGCCCTATGGGGTCCTAAAATGGTATCCATTATAGGCTTTCGAGGTATACGAAACCCTTAGAACTGTATGAAAATTGTGTGTACACGTGCCTGAGTGCATTTTTCTGGGGCAAAAGAACTGCTGGGGGATTCTCAAAGCATGAAGACCCACTGCACCAGAACCTGATGTTCTAAAAGACATATTCAAGCCTACGCCATCACTTACCAGCTGTGTGAACTTGGAAAATTATTTAACCTCTCCTTTCCTCAGTTAGATCATCTGCAAATGGGGATGTGGCAGACTGCTATCTGTCCCCCCAATTTTTATTCCATATTAACAAGCCCTAACTTTTTGCAGAGTTGTAATGTGCTCTGTTAAAATATGTACCTTCCTACAGACCCTTGCAAGTAGGGCTGGGGATATGACCAAGTTCTGGTCAATGAGATGTTAGCTAAAGTCACCAAGTGAGGCTTTGGGAAAACTTACTGTTTTCCCCATTAAAAGAAAGGGGTAGGGGGAGACAACTCGGCAGGCACGTGCCTTTGGCTTATTCACTCTTTTCCCTTTTTCTACTCGGGATTGAGATGCAATACTCATTTTGTAAAATTAAGAATGGAAGCCACATGCTTCCTGTCCATGGCAGGACAGGAACAGAGGAGCAGATGTGGTCCTTGATCCCTGCCCTGAGCAGTGACACAGATTCTGGGCTGACTGCCTCTTATTTTATGACAGCGTGAGGAAAAATTACAGTGTACTGATTTGTTTTACACACGGCCAAATACAGGATTTGATACTATTACCCACCTTGTTGGACTGTATAAATTAATCCGCATAAAATCACTTAGACGAGTGCCTGGCAAATTCTATGTCTTTAATAAGCGTTAGCTAATGTTACGACCACCCCTACTACTTTAGTTCCTACCATTACTAACATGACTTCTTCCACCACTAGTGTTATTGCTACAGGGTAGCTTGGAGCATATGTGCCTTGTAGAGGATGAGTATAAGAGAGGAAAAACTGGAAAAGTAGGTACAGATCACAGTGGGAGGTGCTTTAAATGTCAGGTGTCAAAGTGCTAGGTACCAGTTTGTGAATCTAATCTGTCTTCAGACAGGTCCAGAACACCAATGGGGTAGGATTTCTAGCAGACTATTAACCGTAGGAACCCAATGCCTTATGATTAAGAACTTACCCTAGTAGGAGAAGAAGTCAAGGGGAGATGGAAAAGCTTAATCCAGGACAATGCCTCAGGGTCAGAAGGGATTGTGCGTAGAGCAGGGCATTAGTTTAGTAAAGTGGCCTCTGGTCTCACCTTCCTCTCCCTGCTTTACCATGGAATTGTATTAATATAATCTATAGCTAGAGTCACCATAGAATTTACCATCCAGGGCAACCTGGACTGTCCTGGGTAACCTGGGACGTAGGGTCAGTCTACTCATAGCCCATACAGACTGATAAAAGCCTTGCTAAGAGAGGTATGAAGAGTGTGTATTGGTACAACTTATTTAGAGAACTTTAGCCAGATGTATCAAAAGCATTAAAAATGTTCATACCATTGACTCAGCTGATAATGCTACTTCTAGGTCCTTATCTTAAGGATATAAGAAATGTGTCCAAATATTCATGTAAAAGAAGGTTTACCACCATGTTATTTATAATAGCGAAAAACTTAAATCCATGTAAATTTCCAACAATCCAACAATAACTAAATTGGTTAATGTATTACAGAATAATCATACAATGGATTATTATATATGTAAATTCATGTTTCGAGGAATATCTAATGATATGGAAAAAATCAATAAAATGTCAAGTAATAAAATATCCAAAATACATACACACAACATAGACAAATATTTTAAAAAATTAAAATGTTTGCAGCTGTCATCTCTTCTCTGATTACTGGGCTTGTGGGAAATTTTTAGACTGATGTTTTCCATGGTCTTACAATGAAAAATCTTTTTAAATAAAACAAGTGCAAAACAAAACAAAAACTTTCATCAGTCAGGATTCAGTTGAGAAAACAGAAGCAACTCTTTGTATTGCAAGGATGAAGAGTTTTAATCTAGAGAATTAGAGGCTTACACATCTGTTGGAAATGCCATGAGAGCAACAATAGGAAATTGTCACCAAAAGCCTCAGCCTGCGGCCCCCAAGCAGGGGGTTGCCAAGAGCTCACTGGAAACCACAGAGCCCACAGGAAGCCCCTGCCACTTCTCAGTGCGCCACAGGGAGGAAAGGGGCAGGAAATGACCACGCGTTGCTTGAGGGAATCCAAGGACAACATTGAAGTGAGTCATTCCCAAGAAACCGCCCCGGGGCAAGAGCCCAGAGCTCAGGTGAGGATGGTCCCCAGAGCTCCCTGGCTGGCTCTGCCACCTCTCCGACTGCAGTCTGCCCACCGTCTACCCACAACTGCCGTGGTGGTAATGCCATATAGACAACAGACAAAGGGGGAAAAATGTGTAGAACAAAACAACACAACAACAAAAGGATTTTAAAAGGGCTGATACTATGAAAATTTCTCCTTACCTAGAACTTCCCATTTGACACCTGAGTCTTGAGTTTCTCCTGAGGGAAAGGAAGCAGGAGGCTCCAGAAAGGTGGCTCCAGCCAGTCCCACTATCCACTGGATATGCAACAGTATGTAAAGGGTTCTTTGCCCGCTTCTGTTCTCTTCTGTTTTGACCCCAGGGGATTATGAAGATGACACAGGATTTGCCCAGTCCCAACTCTGACATGAGAATTCCATGAGGAAGCCACTCTTCATCCTGGGGATGATTTTTCCAAATACACCCCCTAAAAAAGGACCTTCTTCCATTTGTGAACTGAATTGTTTCCCTGAGGCCATCCCACTCTACTCCAGAAAGAAGGGAAGGGGGAAGACCACAGCACAGGAGAAGGAGGCGAGGACGTGGCAAGACTTCAGTCTGACGGGAAGCAGAGGGCCTGTGGCCGGCAGAAGAATGGCGTCTCTCCCCACCTCCTTAGAGGTCCACAAGCATGTCCTAGTCCCCGGAACCTGGGACTATCGTCCTTTACGTGGCAAAAGAGATTTTGCAGATGTGATTAAGGTAGGACCTTGAGATGGGGAGATTAGCCTGGATCATCCAGGTGAGCCCAATGTAATCACAAGATTCTTAAAAGTGGAAAAAGGAGACGGAAGAAGAGTCAGAGTCAGAGAGAGAGATGTGACCGCACAAGAAGGGGGAGGGACGCAACGTGAGGACGACTCAACCCGCCGTCGCTGGCTTCGGAGATGGAGAAACGGAGCCAAGAGCCAAGAAATGTGGGCAGCCTCCAGACACTGGACAAAGCAAGGAAATGAACTCCTCCCTAGAGACTCCAGAAAGGAACTGGGGCCTGCCGACACCTTGATGTAGTCCAGGGAGACCCATGTCAGCCTTCTGAGCTGCTGCATGTAAGAGAATACATTTCTGTTGTTTGACACCACTAAGTCTGTGGTGATTTACAGCAGCAATGGAAAAGGAATACAGAGCCCTGCTGGTTCTGGGACAGAAGGGAGCCCGGACGAGAGAGCAAGAGCCAGAGCGGCACAAGAGACGATCTATAAGTAGCTCCTGCTTACTACTCAACTGGAGAGGAAAGGGGGGCGGGGGGGAGGGGAGCAAGGGGCTCGCAAACAGCAACTATGCCTGAGGAGGTCCAAGAACAAAGGACTGATTGATGCTCCATTCCCCCGACATGTCACAGGGGACTTTAAACTTCCTGGAGAGGCCTCTGAGGGGCCAGGTATGTTGCTTAACATTGAAACAAGACAACAAATAGTGAAAACAAAAGAGAGCGTGGAACCGGACAGGTGTTAGATACCGATCTTTCTTCCCCTGGCTGGGCATAACCTGACCCAGAAACCCATGGATGCCTTGGTTAGGGGAAGCTTCGAGAACTCTTGGGAGAATTGGAATGAGATGAGGAGGTGCTGCATTCAGAGACTCGTTATTGGAGGTTTTGGCGGGAGCCAAGTGTGTCATCAGCGTGATGCCATAAAGAACTAGGTCGGACCAGCAGCACCTGAGCGGATGCAAGACAGGAGGCCTGGAGCCGAGCAGTGAAGATACGGTCCTGGGGGCCAATGAAGGTTTAAGGGACAGAACACAGACCTAAGGTCTCTCCTCCTCCTGCTGCCAAGAGGATGTATCCAATCCCCCTGACAGACACCACACTAAAAACCAAAGCCCCTGAATGGGGAGAAACAGCCTGAGAGGAACTTTGCTTTGATTGCTACTTTATACATACAACAATTAAAACCAGATGAGACTGTTGCCTTTGAAGGACAAATTTTGTCTTTTCTCCTGCCATCAGTGGGAACAAGGGCTTTAGATGAAGGTGAGATCAATAGGCATAAAGCATTTTTGTATTACACATACATTGACACATGCAATGGACTAAAATGAATATGCATTATTTCATTCTCGATTTCTTTCCCTCCCACCATAGGACAGGTGATAATCTTGATGAGATTAAGGAAATGGTCGCCTTTACATCTGAATACTTTTCTGTGTCCCACGTTGATTTTCTTACTCCAGGACCTTTATCACTATTAACAATCGTAGATAATCACTGGTTTTGTCACTTGCTCAAAATAACTGTCTAAGCCCTGAGCCTTTACCAACTGATGTCCATTGAAGGTTTTGCTTCTCCCCGGTGGCCTGCAGACAGCCGGCTGTTATTTTATTGGTTAGAGGAACGAGCCGTGTGATGTTGTCTCCCTCTGTCTTCCTACACCATGTGTTCCACGTCTCAGTTCTTTCAGATGACCATGTCCCTTCTAGGGTAGTACTGTTCTCTGCTTCTGTGACCCCGTAGTCACGTCATCATCATGAGATGGACATTTTAAACCCCTTTGGGAGAGAAAAGTCATTTTCTGCTTAGAATTGGAGCTGAAAGTGGATTTGCTTCCTCAGGTGTGGACATGGCACCATGGACCCTCCACTGACCAGCTGCTCTGGGCTACAGTGTCTGACTCCAACTCTATGTTCATTATATGAGGGCCTTGGGGAGAAGGCAGAAGTGGTGAGAGACGTTCTCCCAGAATCTTTGTGAGCTTGTTCAATAAGTAACGATGGAGGGGGTTTGTTCCCTTTGGCCTGGTTGACACAGGAGCACATTGCAGGACAAAATGGAGAACAGGAGCCGCTCCCAGAGAACCAAGGGCAGGCAATGGCAAACCAGATGTGCGAGGAGAGGCTGAGGACCCACTGAAGCAACCTGGGGTCAAAGGAGCCTTCGTGGCAACAACCTCCAACAGGAGTGACAAACAAGGGCAAGATGGTTTTGTTGCTGCCATTGTGACGGGAAAACAGGCAAAATAAGTATGAGGCACTGAGGCCCACTTTCTCTGTCTTCTCTGAGTACATGATAAGAGAAAAGCTTTAAATCGTACCAGAAATTTTTTTTTTTTTTAAAGATTTTATTTTTTCCTTTTTCTCCCCAAAGCCCCCCGGTACATAGTTGTGTATTCTTCGTTGTGGGTTCCTCTAGTTGTGGCATGTGGGACGCTGCCTCAGCGTGGTCTGACGAGCAGTGCCATGTCCGCGCCCAGGATTCGAACCGACGAAACACTGGGCCACCTGCAGCGGAGCGCGCGAACTTAACCACTCGGCCACGGGGCCAGCCCCCGTACCAGTAATTTTTTTAAAAGCTCTTATAGATAAGGGAAGTGACAAGATTTGAGTGATTTGCTGAGTTCACACAGCTACTAATTTTTAGAGCCAGTTTTCAAAGCCAGATCAGTTGCATTCCAAGGCCTCAGCTCTTTTCCCTCTGTCACATGGAACTGAGCAGGGAAGTGGCCAGGCTAGGAGAGCGCAGCACAGCGGTTGTGTCCCAATTCTGGGTGAAGTCAATGGGTTGCAGTCCTTTATGATTTTATTTGCGACTTCTAGATATATTTGTGGTTTACCCAAGAAGCGCAAAAGCAACTGAGCTTTGACTGCCATCTAGTGGTCACTTAATTTCCTTATGTAAGCCAAATAGGGTTTTGTGTGTGTGTCTTTGCTGATAAGCCGGGAAAATCATTTAAGCTTGCAAAGATGTACACTAAGAAACAAAGAATGTTCCCTAAAATCTTAATTTATGTGCAACCATGTCACACAGAGAAACTAAACAGACTATGGGATCACTGAAAACTGTCTTTGTAAATTATTTCGTCTAACTCCCTTACCGATGGAAAATTTGATACTCAGAGATAATATAAAAGATTACAAAGAGTGAAAGAACTAAGACTAGAAAAATTTCCCAGTTCAGGCTCCTTCTTTCCTATACATAATCTATGTAGGGACAGCAGATGATCAAGAGCACGGGCTTCAAAACCGGCCTGCTGAGTTTAGCTCCATCCCTTATTAGCTGAGAGGCCTTGGCCAAGTTGCTTAACCTCTCAGAACCAGTTTCCACCTATGTGAAGGACAGTAAAAGGACCTCTCATACAGAACAGTTGAGATAATTCGGTAAATAGACAGACAGGTAGATAGATTTAGATAGAGGTTACTTGTAACAGTGGTTGGTACCTGATAAGCACAATACAAATAGTAGCTATTATTATTTGACATGATGCCTGTCTTTAGAGTAAAGCTAAGTCTACTATAAACCTTAGATAATTAAACTGACTACTTAAAGCCCAGTATAGCAAATGTGTTAAAAGTATTAATATATAAAGAGCCTAATGGCATGGCTATTTTATAACAATTGGCATGACACTGGTTAGTCCTGAGAAGCTATTTCAATTTGAATTCTTGAGGAGCTGAGGAAGAAAGAAAAGGCAGGAGAGTAAAGACAAGGGGTGCCGACCAGGGGCCACATCCTGTCCTTCATTTATTGATCCATCCACTAAACACTTACTGATTGTCTACTATATGCTGGGGACCACACTAGGTTATTTTAAAGTGTGGTCCACAAGGTCAAAACTACTTTTGTAACAATACCAAGATATTACTTTTTTCACTGCTGACATTTGCACTGATAGAGTAAATGATGGTGTAAATGCAATAGTGGGCAGAACCGCTGATGTGCCCCCATGAGTCAAGGCAGTGGTACCAAACTGTCATATTCTCCACCACTACACTCCCAAAGCAATGCTCAGCCCTACCCTGCCCTGCCTGTCAGCCCAATCGTTTCTTCTCTCCTCATTTCATATAATGCATTAAGGCTGACAATCTCCTTATACCATATCTTCATGAGGGAAATTGGTCTGTGGTGATCAGATTTAGATATGAAAACTATGTTGCATTCATAAAATGAATCAGGGAATTTTCCATCTTTTTCTAAAGCGTTAAGTAGCTTAAATAAAGCAGTTAAAACACAGCTATGATCTCCTCTGGGCTTGCTGCCTTTTGTAGTGGTGGAGCTTTAATTACATTTCCTAACTATGGTGTGATTAGTCAAGCAAAACTTTCGATGGGGGGGGGGGGGGGTCAACATTTATTGTTTATCCTAAAGTTCTCTAATTTAACAAAAATGTGTCTTTGCGTTATGTATCTTGTCAATTCTCCCCCCTGGGATATAGGGATTTCTAATTGCAGAATCCAGCCTTTGTTTCCGAACTTTTTTTACACACATCTGAATGTAACACACGCCTCCATAAAGATGCTTGTGTGTGGTGTCTGATCGCTCACCTTTGAATGGCGTCAATTATTTGCTGATTAGCGGAGGGAGGAGCAGGAGGGCAGTAACTACGGCTTTAACTCAGTACGGTATCTAAAACACCCTCTCATCAACTCTGTCGTCTTTCCTAGGAGCACATCTCCCTCCCCTCAGGTTCAGCCTTCATCGGAGTAGGGCTTACAGTTAGTGTGGCTTCTCTCTCAGCTCCACATCCCCTGCCACTCTGCTGTATAGGATTTGGGCCTAAGATGATCACACGGACATTTCAGAGAAACCTGCATCTGGCACAAGGTCTGGAGAGGCTTATGTCAGACCTCAGGCCGCCCTTCACTTTGTTCTAAATCTCAAAGCATTTAGGAAGTATTATATTATAAGTTGTAGTTGTTTCCTTATTTGAGACGGATGTTTTTGTCTTAAATCTCTTTTTTAAATCTATTAAGGCTATTTTTCATTCTGTCTACTGTTTTTAGTCAGTTTCAAGGGAGAGGGTAAAACTGTCATTACTCTGTCACATCAGATTGTAAACATTTGCATTCTTTCAATTAACATTTAAGAATATTTCTAAAAAGACACTACACCATGAAATGTTAACAAGTGATTTCCTTTATTAAAAAACTAAGTTACTCAGTGTACTTAAAATACAGTTTTGCTTTTAGTAACTTCAGTCACACAATTTTCTAGGAACTGAAATGTAGCTCATAAAAAACACATAACCTGAAAGAATACCACCCAATAGTTGCAAAATGAAAACCACAACACCTTCTGTGACAGAAAAAAATTATTGGCTCTACACAAAAAATATTGATACCTATTTCTAAATTCATTTTCCTTACATACAACAAGCATATTCACAACAAAGGTGTTAGTGGTAAAGTAAAAGCAGTAATGGTTAGGATTTGGAAAAACATTGAAACACCCAGACCCCAATCTAGCCTCTTGAATCTTAATTAGCAAGTAACAAACCCTAACAGATGCATCTGAGTTAAACTCCTGTCTGCTTTTATTTCCCAGAACAGGCCTAAATCTGCGAATTGTATCTTCAGACAAAACCGTCTGCACAGGGGTTGGACTGGACAATCGCTCATGTCCCTAAAATGCTATAATTGAAAACTTTACCATCATGTGCCTGCAAGGCTTAATTCATGTCCAGTGTTTATAAAGGCCAATAAGACGCAAACACGTTTTCAAGCTAACTTCTTGAGTGTGTGTGTGAGGGAAGAGTCGCCCTGAGCTAACATCTGTTGCCAATCCTCCTCTTTTTGCTTGAGGAAGATTAGCCCTGAGCTAACGTCTGTGCCAACCTTCCTCTACTTTGTATGTGGGATGCGTCCACAGTGTGGCTGATGAGTGAGGTAGGTGTGTACCCGGGATCTGAAGCCGTGAACCCCGGGTCGCCGAAGCAGAGTGCATGCAACTTGAACCACTCAGCCATGGGGCCCGGCCCCATCAAGTTTTTTTTTTTTTTTTAACTTAAATGGCCTGTCACACTTATTTTCCATATTGTTTCATAGTGGTGTCTTACTCTCTTGCTATGATTCAAATCTTCCAGTGGAGTTCTAGAAAACCCAGAGTCATGTATGCAGCACATTTTCAGCAAGAGCACATGGGCCTTGATGTCTTCCTGACTCTATCTTGTTTTTTGTACTTACCAGGACTCCCAGTTGGGAGTTCAGAAACCCAACAAGTTTAGGAGCAAGTTTACGCTTAAGGAACCAATCAATGGAGGGGCAGCTGGGGCTCAGGAATGACTAAGTTTTAAAATCCTTCTGGATTCTGTTTCCACCTCTTTGCATGCTATTAAAGTTTTGTTCTTTCAAATCACCTTTTTCCAGAAGACAGAAAAAATATAACCATGGAAAGCTCCCATGCTGAGATTAGCTCTTTCTCTTTCAAATTTTTAAAACCTCATCTCTAAGTCAACAGCTCCACTTGGGCAAAGCAGTCTCCCTTGGGCCAATTACTGGGTGGTCAGGGAGGTAGAATCTGTAAGATGGTAGCAGCTTCCTTTTTAATATAATACAAATGACAGGAGCATCTCCCCCAAAGAAAGGGATGCTGTATCCAAAAAACAGAGGGAGAGGAAGTACTACGCCTCCTTTCTCTTCATCTTATCCATCTAATTTACAACATAGCCATCACTAAAATGCTTTTGAGAAGAGCAAAACAGCAGCTTCCATTTAAAAAAAAAAATACTCTATGCCAAGCAGTCCATTTCAAATTCCCCCAATACTCCTGTCAGGTAGAAATTATTTTCTCACAGTTCCAAGGGGAAAAAACAGACTCACAAAGTTTCAGTGAACATCACTCAGGTCTACAACTCTTAATGCTTTCATTTTACTATTTACATTGCTTCTTATATTTGGAAAATTCAAAGTAATATAATTTTCATCATACTCTGCATTAAGCATATGCTGAAGTTAATGAAAAATAACCAATAAAACTGACACAACTGGCAATACTATTCTTTATTATCAATTTTTCTTTTTGAGGAAGAAGCATGCTTTTTTTTTACAGCACCTGTAAACAAGTCAGTGAAGTATACTATTTTGAGTTTCTCCATATATATGTATTTTCTTTTTTTTTTTTTTTTGGAATGTTAGAATACCAGAACACCAACTGCATTACATACACTGAAGGCAAGTCAGGCTAAAACAAGGGTAAAATTTTATGGCTGAAAATATTCATAGCAGCAACTTTTAAAAGATGATTTTATTAAATCAAGTCATTGCACTTGGTCATTTTATTGCTACAGCAAAACAAGGCCATTACATTTTTAACACTTCTCATTTCTGATTTTAACTGATTGTCTCATTCAGTTCATACATTTCAAGTTTAAATGAAAGCATAAAATGGTTACCAGCAAATCTAAAGAGAGCACTTGGGTTTTTTCCTGTGATCACAGTAAGAAGCATAAAAAAGAGAAAATCCTCTATGACACCAGACCCATTCTCTCTTCCTATCTTCACACTTAAATTTTGTAAAGAGGTAACAGCTTTATAGAAGACCAAAGCTTAGTGGTCACACTCACGCACACAGACACAACACTTCTAATATTGAAATACAACTAGGACAATTAGTAATATTATGTGTTTCAAAGAACAGCAAACCTGAACAATACATTCACTAAGAATTTGGCAATGACAGATTCCATGCTGTTCACCTCTAGTCTGTCGTTTATACTCACTCATAGAAAAAAATAATGATTTACTTCTAAGTAAAGGCTATTATTACAAACCATTTTGTGATATGAACTTTATGAATAGGAAATAATAAAATTCCTGTATCAAGAGCAAATACTGGTAGATTGCTAGATTAATGTAATCACTTTTCCCTCTGAGTTTGGTTTTCTTTTCTTTACTATTTGGTCAAGGGCAGAAAAACAGAGACACATTATTTACTTTTATATTCTGACTGAGGACTATCCAAGCAAATACTCAAATGTATTTCAGTACTCATGACCATCTTGATTTCACGCCCAAGTGAGAAAACGACCAACAAAACCTTTAAGAATAGCCTGAAATCTGCTGGACACTCCCTTACCCGTTACGAGGGGAGGAGGGCCACTCACTATGCTTCCAGCCAGAGAGCAGGACAAGGACTTCCAGGATACGCTGTTTCTATTTCTACCTGAGGACTTTCAGTAAAAGAAACTAAGCTCTAATTTATTTAACAAGAAGGAAACCATTCATTTGAAAAGTCATTTAAAAACATTAGAACAGGAATAAACAATTTTGTTCAGTAGTGACCTCATCAGAAGAGCTCAAGGACTTTAAAGAGTTACAAGGTACACGCTCAATGCACCATTAGATTGAACGTAAGTTGAGAATTTAACATTAAGTAATTATATATTGGAATTTCTATTATTTTCTACTAAAGTTCTCTTTTATTTGAAACAACATGACAAAATTTCATTAACACAAGATTCTACTATTATAAGATTAAAACTTAAAGGAAAAGTATTGGTTAGGTGGTTTAAAACAATATAAAATGCAAGCATGACAGATGGTACTCAAAATCTGAAAGTCATGTGCTATAATAGTGCTTAAAATCCTTTTTTTTTGCAAATAAAAAAATTCTACTTTTAACATAAACCCACATTTTGAGATGTATTATCTATAGACATAACATTTTAAAATCTTCAACAGTTCCTAAGTGACTCTGAAGAAACTGCTAATTCATCCATTTTGTGAAAATGCATTTTGAATATGGTCAACTATATTTGGTTTGAAATAAGCTGTAATGTTACATTTTATGATATACTAACACTCTTTATAAAGCTGGTATCTAAATGACAGCCCAAAATATCTCCACCAGTTAGTTTGGTCTATTAAGTAAATTACACATTGTAAAACCTGAGTATTTACATGATGATAACTTGTCCAAGTACAAAACCTCACACTGAAGTTCTTAAAGTTTTGAGTTTTGTTTTCCTAGTATTACCATTATTAAAAATCAAAAGAAGGGGCATGAAGAATTAAATCACAAACATGAAATGAGTACTATTTGAGCCTGTAGAATAAGCAGAAAAGTAATAAGGCTGGTGTTTGCATATTATATGTGCTGTAGTTTTTAGGCACAACAAGTTAAGGGTTAAATTGACATTTTTAGTTCCTTAGACCTAATGAATTTAAAATATAGCTCATATTTTCCCAAATATATTTAACAATACAATACATTTAACTGAATTCCTTTTATGAATCCTATAGTGCAAGCAATATAAAATATTTTAAAAGTTGAAGAAATTATTTTGATTTCATTAGTTAGTACTATATGCATGGGAGAGTAATCTCATTTATAGCTAGGAAACTCCTATTTCATCACTCAGAGTATAAACAGCACTGCAAACAAACAGGCACAACAGTGTAATCCTGGGTAAGAAGCTAAAAGTAAAAAATATATATATACAAAGTTTATATCCCTTATGTATTATGGGAAAAGTAGTGACTACAGTTACTATAAAGCTAATTTGTCCCTCTCAAATAGTATATTTTACAGATTTGTAAAGATATCACCATATTTATAGCATAGATCTCTTTAAAAATAATACTACAGGTTTCAATAAAAAAACTATTGTGAACTTTCTTTCCTTTTTATACAGATTCAGTAGTATTTTCAAGCAAACTAAAAAAAAAGTTTGCAATCCCAGCACATAAGAAATAAGGCCTCTTTTTTTCATATTGGCAAAACAAAATATATAAAAAAAAATTCACCTTCCCCTACTTTTCTATAGATATTACAGTTCATATACTCATATTTATCACGACATCAGAATTTGTTATTTTTTAAGTAACAAGTCAGTTGAAGTTCATAGTGTTGCTTCTGAATCCCTGGAACATTAAGAACACTTCAAGAAGACAAGACTGCTTTTTTCAGCTTCTCTATTTCCACCTAAAATACAAAACACAAATGGAGCAACAGATAAAATACATTTACTTTAGTAAAGTTTCTTTATTTTATCCCACATCATTAAGATCTGATCATACTTTCAAGCCTCCATATTTTGATTTCCATTCTAAAATCTAATTTCCAATGTTGTAATAAATACAGAAAAAGTTCAACAAAAGAAAACATCACAATGCACGTTCCTAAAGAGCAGGTGACAACAACAAAAAAAGCAACTATAGCTGTTTCACCCAGAACTGTGTTAAGTAATGTGAGCATTTGAAAGAACTGTAAGAAAATCAGCCCTACAGAGAACACGAGAACCCTTGAAACCAAATGAAGAAATGTACACATACCTGTAATTAAGCAAAGGGGGCAGAAAAGTAAAAAAAATAATAATAAAGGACCAGTTTGGTTCTGTATCTTTCACTTACTACCTATGTAACATTGATAAATCACTTCATCTCACCTGGTCTCAACTTTCTCCTCATAAACATTATGTCTCTAGACTAAATTATCATTAAAGCCCAGGAACATATTTAAAATTCAGACAATGTGTTGAAATACTTCCAACTTTAGGCAGAAGGCATCCTTCACTTAACAGAAATTCACAACTTAAGAAACTCAGGAAAATTCATTAGATTTTCACAATTAACTGCAAAGAGTTACTTAATTTTGACATATTACAAATAACTAAGTTGAGGCTCAAAGATACCCTGCCAATGGTTCCACACTAGCAAGTGGCACACAACTTGTACTGCTAAGGTCTAAGGCTCTAAAGCCCACAGTTTTTATACTCCTTCCCAATTAAATATTTGGATCCTCATTTTTGTGTGTGCGTGAGGAAAATCGGCCCTCAGCTAACATCTGTGCCAATCTTCCTCTATTTTATATGTGGGATGTTGCCACAGCATGGCTGGATGAACACATGGGTCCACACCCGGGATCCGAACCCATGAATCCCGGGGCAGTGAAGCAGAGCATGTGAACTTAACCACCATGCCACGGGGCCAGCCCGTATTTGGGTCATTTTGACCTTTCACTGCATGTGGAAGCAGGTAGGCCTTACCTTCTCCTGATAGCATCCTCCATCTTCCCAACAATGCATACAAATAAGACATGCTATGGCTAACCACTGATAAATAGTTCATTATTACATGATGAGCATTTTGCCCCAGTCAAAAAGTATAGTTTTAATATGCTCACAATCTCCTTAGGGATTCTAACTAGTCGAGAATGGCTTGTTAATTTCAGGATCTTTCCTGATATTATTCTTCAACTAATATGATCATTAGCTAAATATTTTCGCAGCATCGGACTGGGACAAGTCTTAGTCTTCAGCCTGGATTGAGATAAAATACCTTCAATCTTCAGCCTGATGTGCTATTATTATCATCTCTATTTCAAAGACCAACTGTGTAATTTTAATGGGAGAGGATGCACAGAAAACAGTAAGAAAAAACACCAATGGAAAAGGCAGCAAGGAGTGGGAAGAATAACCCTGAATGCAGTAATATTCCTTACAGACTGCTATTTGTCACATAAATTTAGGTATCAAGCAAATATTTATATGGCTAGAGTTTTTCTTCTAGCACTTTTATGTTCATTGATCATCTGCAGTCCTTTTCATCACTCCTCAGTATAATTTAATGCCATATATGGTTAACTTTATAGTAGTTCAAAGTACTACTTTTAATATTTGGGGAAATATAATTTTTCCTTTAAACATATGATCCTAAAATTAATGCCTTATTAAGTGTGTTTTTACAATACAAGGGTCAAACTTTCCCCATTAAGGAAAAAAATGTGTAATATAAGTCAGTGAGAGGCTAAGTAACAGCTGATTTTTTATTTTTTTTATTTTTAATTTTTGTGAGGAAGATTGGCCCTGAGCTGACATCTGTGGCACTCTTCCTCTATTTTGTATGTGGGACATCACCACAGAGTGGCTTGGCGAGCAGTGCAAAGTCTGCAATGGGATCCAAACCTGTGAACCCCAGGCCGCTAAAACAGAGCACGTAAACTTAACCACCATGCCACTGGGCCAGCCCCATAACAGCTGATTTTGCTGGAAAAATTGAATCAAAAGAAATTCTTCAAAAAAAAGAACAATTCATTTGACTCGTCGTAATTTTTATGATGAATCATATAAACAGTCACGCACCACATAATGACATTTTGGTCAATGACAGACCATATGAAAGTGGTCCCATGAGATTAGTACCATATAGCCTAGGTGTATAGTAGGCTATACCATCTAGCTTTGTGTAAGTGCACTCTATAATGTTCGCACAAGGATGAAATCACCTAACAACACATTTCTCAGAACATACTCTCGTCGTTAAGTGATGCATGACTGTACAAATTGAACTGCATTGGTTCCTCTTGCTCACATTATTACCTTATTTTCATATATGAATATAAATGTATATGTATAAGGAATGAAAGTCAAGAAACATTTTTGTTTTTACTTTCTCAATTTCTACCATGTTCCACACCAGGAATTTAAGACATTTTTAACATTTACCTTCTAACAGTTATTAATTCAACAAAAAATTATTAGCTATCTAACATGCATTTAGCACTGTGCTAGGAGCTATGGGCAAAGATAAAACAGACACAGATCCCACCTGCAAAAGTCTTACAGTCTAGAAGATGGGCAAAAATAAGTCCATAATGTATAAGTGATAAGAGAGAAAATTAGTATTTATTCATCTCTTACAAAACTAAAGGATGTGAATTTGGGAGAAGACAACATTACTTTTAATCCAAAGAAGACTGGGTACCAACTTAACAAAGGTGAGTATTTGAGCTAGACCTTGAGAATCTGCAGAAGTTGGGCATGAGAAGATGAGACAAAAGGAAAATACAGTAAGAGTAAAAATTCAGACAAATTAACTCTAAGAGACAATTGAGGATCAGCAAGCGAGGAAAGAAAGATACACTAGGACCAGGACATAAATGAAATCATATACCAAGTCAAGAGTTTGAACTTTATTCAGCAATAGAAAGTTCCTGAAAGCACTAGGCAAGGAAAGATTAATTTGAGATAAGAATGCGAGAAACTTAAGCAAGCTAAATAGAAGATAAAGAGGATAAGAAAAGGACAGAAATAGGGGACTAGAGATAAAGGTTAAGGCGTAAAGCTAATAGGCCTGAAAGTAAATGGAATTAGAAGAGAACAGAAATACCATGTCTGCATGACTAGAGGGACAATGAAACCATCAACAGAAACAGGAAATCAGAACAACAGAAAAGGAAGATGAGAAATTTAACAGGGACATGCTAATTCTGAGTTCACAGTGGAATATCTAGGGAGACTAGCAGCTATAGACACATGATAGAAGCTGGGAAAAGAAGTATTAGACAAAGACTGAATGCACAGGGAGGAGGGCCAAGGATATGCTGAAGGAACATCTCTCCCTTAGGTTACAAGAAAGGAAGAAGACAGAAGTTAGGGACAGAAGAATGCAGGATCATATAAACCAAGATAAAATTCTGAAAAGGTGGCAATGGTAAAAATGTGAAATGCTGTTGGAACTGAAGAGACATTGGAGTTACCATTAGTAAACCTAAATGCAAGGGATTACGCACTGAATTAAAGGTGAAGAATTAGAGACTAGCAATGTATGCTGTTTTCGGTTGTTTTTGTTTTGCAATAAATGAACCCCAAATGAAAAGAAAAAACTACAGCAGATCAAGTGGGCAGTTGGATCTGAAATGGGGCTTTTCTTTGTTTTTTGAATAAGGAATAAAATTGAGTATTTTCATGGAAAGAACAAAAAGTATCAATAGAAGGGACATGTTAGCCATAACAGTAAAAACGGAGTTTTGATAATTTACCAAATACCTTCACATATATTATCTCAACTAAAGCTAAAGAAGGCTAACTGACTTCCTCGAGTTCAAACAGTATAACTCAATCCCTAAGAGCAAAGGTTCTGAAGCCTGTGTGCTGTTAAAAATTTCAGCTCCACTGCTGACTTAATCATTCTAAATCCTAGTTTCCTCACCCTTGAAACAGGAACAACAATCCTTATGAGGTATGTGTGTCCAATGAGATAATGTACAGAAAGTCCTAAGCTTAATTCACACAGTTTAGAACTAAAAGGCATGAGTGTAAGTCAGAAGAGGAACTCAAGTTTTTTAACTCCAACTCCCATGTTCTCTCTTTTTCACAATGCTAACAAAACAAAGAGGGTAAGTAATGAGGCAAGGTAAAAATAAGGAGGAGGATGAAATAAGACAGAATGGGAAAAGCCTCTGGAGAAAGGCAGGACACACTTTCTCTGAGATACACAGAAAAGAAGAACATATGAAGACCAAAGTCAGTGAGGATAAGAAAAAAATTAAGAAAGATAAAGAAAATAAGTAAAATCATCAGTCATCAGCAGAGAGTAAAGATGATGACACTATAAAGTAAACATTCACCGAGAAATCAAAGTCAGCAAATCTATAGCCACATCCTATTACCACCACCACCACCACTACCACAACCGGCCCTGCCCCCAGGACAACAAAAAGAAAAAAGTTTAACTGTGAAGGAGAGAGAACTAAAGCTCAAGAAAGAAGCAGTATTGAATGCAAAAGATCTAGAAACTAGACACTCTTAAGAGGCAAGAACCATGTTTGTTTTATTCACAAATGTATACCTTGTGCCTCATGCACTGCCTATGAGAGTTAATGCTCAAAAAATATTTGCTGAACGAAGGAACGGAATGTGACAGGGAGTCAACAAGAGACTAATTAAACGGCTAGCAGGGAGTGTTGAACTGAAGTAGGACAGCATAACTTGCAGTGGAACCAATCAACCAGTTGGGTTGGAAAAAACATGTCCAGTTTATGGTGACTGCAATCGCAATGCCAGGAGGAATCAATTACCTCTAGATTACTTCTCATTGCCTTCTCTTCTTCCAAATCTTTTCGTAGTTTTTCCAGTTCTTTCCTAAGAACAAAGTATTTATTACTGTTAAGTTTTTCAATTAAACAATATATTTGACTAATGTTAACAGGGTCTCTGTTGCCTGACATTCCAGAACATGGGGAAAACTTTTTAAAAGAAACAGCCATATTGATTAAGAAAAATTTCAAATTCTCTAGTTGGAGTGAAGCAATTTTTCATATTCAGGTATCATACATCTCCCAAGCTGGACACACCAGAGGCCAAACAATTTGGTAAAATAAATGTTAAAACACATCATAGTACAAGGTAAATTATAGTTTATTCAATAGAATACCCTAGACTTTCTATTTCTCTTTCTCTATTTTTTTTAATTAAATATTAGAGGCTGGCCCCGCAGCCGAGTGGTTAAGTTTGCACACTCCACTTTGGCAGCCCAGGGTTTTGCTGGTTCAGATCCTGGGCACAGACCTAGCAGCACTCATCAAGCCATGCTGAGGCAGCGTCCCACATAGTAGAACTAAAAGGACCCACAACTAAAATACACAACTGTGTAGGAGGGGGCTTTGAGGACAAGAAGGAAAAATTTTTAAAAAAATTAAATAAATTAAAAAAATAAATTAAATATTACATTAAAATCCAAAAATCAAACCAATAAACAAAAAACTTCAACCAAAAATTCCTCCTCCTTAACTCATGTTTTCATTCTTCTGTGTTCCCGTCTATCTTTTTATATAGTAATTTTTCCCTCCATAGCTGTACATGTATATTCTATATTGTCTTCTCACAAAGTATTTTAAAACATTTCCATGCTGCTAAAATTGTAATTTAACTGTTGTTTGCTATTCAACTATTCAAGTTTTTTGCTTGGGGGGACAGAAGGAATGAGACGAATAGGAATTTACTTAACATTATGAATACATCAATATATCATATTTCTATGTCAAAAAGCATGGACATTTTCGGCCTCTTGACATATACTAGGAAAATTCTCCTCAAGAACGTTGCAGAAATAATAGCTTGAAAAAGTCATGAAAACAGAATATTTGAGAAAGGAAGGGAGTTTCAAACTATAGAGTTTCAAAACTAATTTCTGAGGCCTGCCTGGTAGTGCAGCGGTTAAGTTCACATGCTCTATTTCGGCGGCCCAGGGTTTGCCTGTTCAGATCCCAGGCGTGAACCTACGCACTGCTTATCAAACCATGCTGTGGTAGGCATCCCACATATAAAGTGGAGGAAGATGGACATAACATTAGCTGAGGACCAAGCTTCCTCAAAAAAAGAAAAAGAAAACTAATTTCTTCTGTGGTTTTAATGATTAGAAAACTATTTCTCTATACGGGGAGTAAATTTTCTACTGTTTTATAGTCTACTGACTATAATTTTTAAAATAAGTAATAAACTGAAATTTACCTAGAGTTTATTTTGGGATGTGATATAAAATGTGCTTCTAAGCTAATTAACTTCATATTGCCATAAGGTTATCACTAAATTAAATGATGCTTTCCTGTTTCCAATTATACTATTATTCTGAGTTTATTATACATTTAATCTAATTAGGTTAAATCTATAATTAGATACATTATATCTAAATTAGGATCTAGTCCTAGAATATTTATCCTGCTGTATTTATATGTATAATAGTGTTACATTATTCAAATTATTTGCCTTTTCACCTGATAATTTAGTCAGTCTCACATTTTTACTGCCATTTAAAAAAATATGCTTACAAATACAAAATTTTATGTAACATTCTGTTTTCTTTTTACAAGATCAAACTATACACCATGTCCCGTAACTTTTCAACTGAAGAAATAGATTACTGATGTACATGTCTGTCAACCTTGCCAAATGTTCATCTCCTTCCATTTTTTGATGATTTGTTCTATGCATTTTAGATTTCAATATTGAATGCACAGACTGTTTATGTATTTGTAAGCTATAAAAATATAATAAAGCAAAAAACCTAAGAACTCCAAAGCAGCTTAAGAAATAAAATATTACCAGTACCTCTGATACCCAAAGTGACCCTCCCCCTCAACCCCGTGTTCCCCCTCTCCTTCGTAGTATTATTCCTTTTCCTGTCTTTCTAATTTTACTACAAAAGTATCTTGAAACAATATACTGTTTGGTTTTGTATGCTTTTGAACTTTATGTAAATAAAATAATACTATATGCATGTCTCTGACTTGCTTTACCCACCCACAATGTTTTTTAAGATTAATTCATGTTGACACATGTAGCCACAATTCATTTATTTTTATTGCTGTACACTGTATAGTATTTCTCTGTATCAATATACCAGTATATATTTATCCATTCTCCTGTGACGCTCTTCTTTTCCAGATTAAAAAAGCTGCCATCCATTTCATTTTCCCAAAGGAACTCAAGAGTCTGAAAACACTCTTTGGAAAATAATTCTAAAATATCCAATATCTATGTTTTAAAATATATATAAATCACAAATACTTTATTCATCCTACAGTTAATCTAAGAGCACCTACAGGCAATCTGTATATATAATTAGTAGTTCGTTAAAAATAGCAGACTTTGTATTAAAAATGTAAAACGTCAAAATCAATAAATCAGGCGAGATCTCCAACTGGTAAATGAGTGGTGCTTATTTAAATAAATATTTACTAGACGAATGAACTTACAGTTTATAATGTGCATATTGTGAAAAACTTTGCCAGACTCAGAACAAATAAACTGAAGGATTCAAGAAAGACCCATCATCTACCAAATTACAAACACTCTCTCTCTCTATATGATATATATAAGCATAATATATTTTTTAAGTAGTCTTTCAAGATAGATTTTTTGTTTCTAAGAGATGTTTGTAAAAGTGCTCTGCAAACAACAAACAAATCATATTGTTAATCTCAATACTGCTTTTAATAAAGAATCCAGTGACAAGTGAGAACTGGGGGAGAAATGGTAATTCGAGTTCAGAGGGAACAACGGTCTCTGGCGGTGACTTTACACCAGGTTCCATATTCAATGAGACACTTTCAGAGCTACAGGGGAAGGGGAGCTAAAGGAAGAGCACCTGCATCCTCACCCTCAGGTCAATCAGATTCACTCATCTTTGATTTGCTTTACCTACTGGGCTTTTGCAGAATTATGTCTAAAATGTTTAGGTTTAAAATTCAAATGGGGCCAGTCCCATGGCTGAGTGGCTAAGTTCGTGCACTCTGCTTCAGCAGCCCAGGGTTTCACCCCTTCGGATCCTGGGCAAGGACCTAGCACCACTCATCAAGCCATGCTGAGGTGGCATCCCACATGCCACAATTAGAAGGACCACAACTAAAATATATACTATGTACTAGGGGCTTTGGGGAGAAGAAGGAAAAATTAAAAAACAAAATCTTTAAAACAGTTCAAATAATACTGGTTATAGAAAAGATCTCTAAACCAACAGAAGATGAGGGTTAAAGTTCTAGCTTAGCCATTTAAGAGCTGAGTGATCTTAGGTAAAGAGCTTTACCTCTCTGAACCCTTATCTCTTCATTTAAAAGAAGGGAGGGGGGCTATTGTACGTAATCTTTTAAATTTATTTTAGCTCTAAAAAGTCCCTAACTTTCACATAGGGTATATGTCTCACCATACACCATAATCAAAGCTTTCAGAGTTAAGAGAAGGGCCTTAGAGATCACCTATTCCAATTCACTTGTTTTATAAATATCCAACTCAACTGTAGCAGAAGCAGCGATCAGTCTGCTGAGAAGTAAACTAAGTAGTCATGTGTCACTAAACGACGGGGATACACTCTGAGAAATGCGTCATTAACTGTCTTCATCATTGTCCGAACATCACAGTGTACTGACACAGACCTTGATGGCACAGCCTACTGCACACCTAGGCTACAGGGTACTTACGGGACCACTGTCATATATGCGGTCTGTTGTTGACAGAAAAGCCACTGTGTGGTGCATGACTGTATATGTACAAATACAGCCCAGATCTAAAATACAATATGGCTTTTCCTAATTTGAAGAGTAATTACTAACCTGTGTTTGACCAGAAGATCTGTAGCCTCAAATTATGGCTATGCACATACGTTTTCTCTAATTGCGCTACTAGAACAAGTTTTCGAATTCAAATTCTTTGTCAAGAGGAGAAAAGCACTATTAAGGAAAATTTCTTTGGAAACATACTTGCTCATACCAGAAACCTGGCAGATTACATCTTTACTTGATACGAATTGGAAGAATTCTTTACACACACATTAAGCAGTACCCAATAAAGAAAACACAGGCTACTTACCCATGATCCTTTTTCAGTGCTTCTACAGTGCACAGCAATTCAATAATCTGAGCTCTAAGTTCATCCAAGGAATTTTTTTTCCCATCATTTGATTCTACTTTAGCTTTGATTTCTAATGGAGTTACAAAAGCAGCCATATTTGGTTTAGAAGCACTTGAAGGTGTTGAAAGGTACGCAGATGGCTGAAAACGTAATAAACACAAAATTTTCTGATTTTACTTGTATTTACATTTAATATCATATCTAACTCCAACAGATTTTTATAGCACGGAGACACATAAAGCAATACTTCAAGAGAAATGATAAACTTGGAAATTCAAAAAGCAGTTTAATGTTCACAAATAGAAAAAACTATCAAACAACCAAAGAATAAACTTGCAATCACTAGAGGGTTTTGTGAGAAATATCAAGGGTTTTATTTAAAAAAAAAAAAAAAGAATAAGAATAGCCATTAGATTTCTCTTATGAATGGTAGGCCTAGGGGAGCATCTGGAAACAAGAACACATCAGCATTATTAAGGTGCCGTTTTGATCCTCCGTATTAAACAGTTATTATTTAGAATACCCAAAGAGCTACACTTAACAGTAATTACGAAGAATTTGGTAAGTCCATGAAAGGGGCATTAAAATGAATCCATGGCCTGAGACTCTCATTATTTCACTAAAATAACAGTAAGTAGCGCTAACAGTCTATTGAAATTAGAATTAGATTAAGTGTATCTCATAAATCAGAATAGCAGCCAAATGCCCTGGAATGAATTTGAGGAGGAAACATGACCTTCTTAAATATAAGATGTGTGTCAACTGTGGTAACACTATCTTACATTAAAAAGGCAAGAGTTTAGAAAAAAGTCTTAACACCAGGTAACAGATGGAAGAATCCATGTATTCTGCCATTCATTCCAGTATATATTCAGTGATTATGGTGCCGAGCACCAAGCCAGGTAAGGAGTAAACAACTAATGGCTTCTGACCTAAAGTGTGTATGTTTAATGGGAAAGTGAAACAGACGTACAGATATATGCTTTAAAAACATGAAATATGTAACATTTATACTACTCATTTAAAATAATGTATGCTCTTCTAAAAAAAGATCCACAGAGAATAGTATGACAAGTTTAACAACTCAACTTTTTAGCAGGAATTATTTTATTTCTTGGCAGAAGAAGTAATTCTTAAAGGACATTTTTAAATTCCACAATTTTGATTTTCACAAAGAATCCTACAAAGTATACAAATCTTAGATCATAATGCATCTCACCTTTGGAGTGTAGCATGAGTCCTTTTTAAATTCAGATGGCTTTAGGCTGGCACTATCATCTTCTTTTGGTAATTTTAACAGTTTTTCTGGGCTTTGAGTTGGCTAAACGATTTTTTAAAAATCAAGAAACAGAAAACAGCAAAAAAGGAAAAGGTAGTAAGCATTTGAGTAATAGAGTAACTGTTATCACTGTTTACAGCAGCTGCTATTCCAAATATTCCATTGTTGTCAGGATGTTACATAATGTCAAACTGAATAACACACTTGCGTATCTTGAAGGCAAAACCAGCTTGCCTCTTGGCAGCAAAATTTTTTTCTACTTAGGTAATTTAAAACTACTCTAGTTCTTAAGAGCTAATACATTAACACTGAGCACTATCAGTATCACAAGTAACACACAGAAAGCACAAAAAGAAGTTAAACACTTAGATACCAGGACTAGTACTACAGGAAACACTGACTGTTTCAGGGCAAAGGGTGTTTTCGTTCTTTCCCAAAGTGAATAGTATCAATTCTAATCATTGTTGTTGGGTAAGATTATACAGGTCCCTTGTCCCCTTTCAACTCTGTGCTCTGTGGTTATAGGTCTCATGACAACTCTACTTCTGATTTTGTAACCTTCCATTCCAAACCCTGCTGAAATGAACAGGGGTCTTTCCTCATATATCCTTAAATACAACCATTTGCTACTTGAGTATAACAGCTATCTTCCTCATTTTTAAACTGGCGGAGCTATAAACCCTCCCTCCCTCTCATCTTCAGAAGGACTCCGGATTTGTTAAAATTTTGTTTTACAACAGTAGGTGTAACTCACAGAATGTCCACCATTGAAGCGGCCAGGCAATCTTCTCCCAGGCATTTTCGGTCTATTTGCTGTGAGATGTAGCAAGTTTTCTGAGGAAGCTATGTCATCAAAATTAACAAGATCTGAAGAATAAAATTAAACATATCTAATAATAGATAATGTAAAAAAAAGCATGTTTCTGGATTTTTAACAAACAATAAATTAAAAAGAGTGCCGTAGGACTCACAAGTGGACCTGTGCTTTTCATATGCATTTGGAAAACAACACTCACCCTTAAAAAACAAACACTTCTTTACCTGATACATTGGATAGCATAAGGTTCAGGTTTCTAATAGAGACTCAGACCTCAACAAAAAGTTCTCACTGTAGGATATAAACCTGTACCATAAGTTGTAGCGGCATAAAAAAGCTGTTATCTTAAGTTATTGCTTATTAAAAAAAACAGGATCTACTTCTTCAATTCATAATTAATTACAATTAATACATAAGAAAATTAACATACATAATTTGTTTTAAACTTCAAGTAGTATCCTAATATTCAAATTTTAAGGACTCAACTATATCTAGGACTCTGCTGCTTTCCGACAGCATTTGTCAATGTAAAGTTCAAAGTATAATTTCGTGTCTTTGTGTGTGTACATATGTATGTGCACAGTATATTGCAGCTGGGCTTTACGCTGTTTATAGTTCACTGCACTTCCGCTTAGACATTACCATGTTTAGGAATCATAAGATAGTTGTAAATCTAAGGCAAATTACATACCAAGGGAAAATGCTACATAGATCATCTATTTGTTTACCCACCATCAAAGGCTGGTTGACCTCTGATCCAATAACTTGGGTTTAAGGACAAATCTAGGTAATTTTAATCTCTGAAACAATGGTATATAATACCTTCCCTTTTTCTAGATGATCCAGAAAACCTTGTTAAAGAAGCTGATCTTTAATTTTGAAGCCCAGATATCTTTGAGTGATACAAGAACCCTAAGGGTAACTTCAGACACTTCCATTGTCAATATAATCTTCCTTTAGCCCAGATTCCAGATTAGGGATATTAATCACAATCGAGATACTTGATATTGGCAATGGATATCTTTGGCCTAGTCTTTCAGGTATGGAATCATTCTTCACACTACCATTGCCTGGATGCTTATGATGCTTTCTGTCAAATAGTTAGATATCCCAATACAATGATTTGTTATTTCTTAAAAGAAATCTAAAGATACTTATCATTACTGCCCTCAAAGCTTATTCATCAATTTTCATATTTAAAGTAATTAATTTAAGAGAATTTTTCTTAAAGGGATGGAAGACACAAACGTTAAGGCAGAGAAGAGGTATCTCTGCTAATACGCATTTTATAACAACTTCAAGTTATCTGTTGGCCTCTATTAAGTCTCTTCCATCTTCACGTGCTGCTTACTTTGTGCGTTCTATCTTGGATCCAGTCACTACGCTAATACATCACAACAGGCAATCTCATGTGCTCAGTTTAACTGTGGCTTGAGTCATTCAATTATTATCTATAAGTAATTATAAAATATAACAAACCATAATAAAAAAACACAACAGCTTTACTGAAAAATGCATTATTAAATGTGAAAGACCTTGAGTTTAAATATGTATTTAAATATCTCAATCTTTTTATTTGTAAATTTTATAAACAAAGAAAATAATATTTTAAAAGATGTTAAAAACATGCTGTCACTTGAAGGGTTAAAAATTGTTTTTTTACACTGTCTAATTTTTAAATGTGTGTTGACAACCTACAAAAAAAAAACCTTGAAAAATACAATCCAATCATTTTGGCCTGTGGAGATTATTTTCAAATGCATATTTAAGCAACTTGCAAAAAGAAAAAGAAACAAACAGGAAAACATAGGACGGAATGAAGATAAAAGAAACTGAAAATGAAATAAAAGGTATATTACAAAATTATACACCATGCTGATGTACAAATGCCTTCCCTATGTCCAGTTTTGGGTTCCAACACCAAGACAAATAATTTCACTATTCTAAAACTCTGGCAGGTCCTCCATTTAAACCATTAGGTTAGTAAAATAAAACAGTGCACATTTTGGACTCACGATATATTTGAACACTTTTAAATTTACCTAGGAGTGATAATAATGGATTTATACTGTACAAATGGCATAAAAGGTATGACAATCACCTAACTCTTGCAATCACACTGTCACTCTGCCAGCCACTGACATTTCTAGATATTGCCTAAAACACAGAATTTTTTAAAAATCAAAATGAAATGTCAAATTTCGGGAGAAAATAAGTATTTTCTTTTATGGTCTTTCGTGGTTGCCAATTAAAATAAAACTTTTATCAAAAGAATATCTTTAATCAGGAAAATTTTTCCAACAAAAATTTCATTTTATTTTAAAATGGAAAACCAAAAGGGTTAGAACAGACAGACAAACATGTACACTTTTAGTAAAACTACAAAGAAAAATCAATGTGCACCACCTATTTATACTGAATATACTATTTTGATTTCTTTCATAAATTGTCATCTTACCAAAATGGAGAAAGGTAGGATAATTTCCTGACACGTAAGAGGGAAACATGGCAAACAGGCTAGGAAACAAAATCTGGAAAGAAAAGTCAAGGATAGGAATGTCTAGAAAAAAGACTAAACCAAAAAAATTATTTTACAAAGCAGGAAAAAGGAACAGTTGTAGAGTGACTAGAACCATTTCAATGTTTAGCATATACCTATTACAGTTTATCTAAACTTATATAAGATATGTGTTAGATTTTAGATTTATTCTTGTCTTCAAAAGAAAAAACTATGATTAGTATTAATTTCAATACACATTAAACTAGAAAAAAGTCTTTTTTTAATTACTCACTAAACACCAAGACAGCTTCCAAAAGGATGTTTTAGTACTAAAATTTACGTAGAAGTCTGAGTAATAAATCAATACATTAACTTATTAATACAGTTATAACTAAAATTAAACCACCTTTCAGTCAAGTTTTAGTCTTTAGCATATGACAGCAATTACAATGAAAGAGGCAATTTTAATTCTATGGTATAATAAAAGAAAAATATGCCAAATATTATTTTTAGGTATCTCACTATAAAAATACAACTCACTACAACACTTAAAATGTCATACATAGGTAAATAAAAATTCAGTAATGTCTTATATGATACTCTCTATAATGATATTATCAAGGAAACTATTATTAGAAAATAAAAACTTTAATCTCTGCTCTTGTTTCCCAGGTACAGTGTACATTTTCGGGCGTGGTGTTTTGTTTTTGCATCCTAGTTTAGATACAGATTCACTTTTTATAGAGTCTACCACTCAATAGGTAGGTATCTTAGTAGAAAAATCTGATCATAAATTCTTTCTTGGAGAAAAAAATAAATATTGAAAATTAATTCAAACAAAAATAGATCAACTGTCAAACAGAACTGAAGAGAAATCCCTATGTAAGCAATGAAGGCTTTTGTATCAAATAATGTATGTGTCTCTAAAATTTCCTTTTAAGCCAAAAAGAATTTATCACAGAAAAACAATCAAAAAGGATAAAATACTACACTCTAAGAATACTTCATCAGCTGTGCTTTCTCAGTGCATTAACTACATTACCACTAAATTTTGGTGGTTTTTTTTTTGAGGAAGATTAGCCCTGAGTGAACATCTGCTACCAATCCTCCTCTCTTTGCTGAGGAAGACTGGCCCTGAGCTAACATCCATGTCCATCTTCCTTTATTTTATGTGTGGGACGCCTGCCACAGCATGGCTTAACAAGCAGTGCGTAGGTCCACAACTGGGATCCAAGCTGGCAAACCCCAGGCCGCTGTAGCAGAATGTGCACACAACCACTGCACCACCAGGCTGGCCTCTCTAGCTGATATTTTAAAACTAACTGTAAACCAATCTTACTTCCTAGAAAATTTACTATTTTAGAAACATTAAGACCATGTGAACTTTAAAATTAGTCAGTAGTAGCAGTAAGATTATCCTAAACCAATTTTTGATGAAATGTTTGAAAAAGAAAAAAAAAAATTAAAATAGTTCTAACAGCTCTGCAGTTTGTAGTAATATCTTATATATGAGAATATATATGGAGGGACTTTAAAAAAAAAAAGGAAAACCAAATCAAGTATTCTATGAATGTTGTTCTTATATGTACAAAAGTGAGCATCTGTATCTATATATGTTTATATATGCCTTTATCTACAGTCATGCACCACATAATGTTTCAGTCAACAAGGGATGCTTACACAACAGTGATCCATAAAGTTAGTGCCATATGGCCCAGGTGCGTAATAGGCTATACCAGCCAGGTTTGCCTAAGTACACTCTACGATGTTCACACAAAGACAAAATCATGTAATGACACATTTCTAAGGACACATTAAGTGATACATGACTGTACAAGAAAATCATATCCCAGAGTAGAGTCAGGAATTTACATCCTTTGTAGATAAGAGAAGAAACAGAATGAGACGGGATTAACAATGAAGGAGAGGGGTAGATGAAGGGAAATAACATTTTATAACAACTTCCATGTCACCTATTAAAATAGGTATCAGAGATACATCAGACCATTCAACTGTTAGTTAACTAAGAAAACAGATTAAGAGTAGAAACATACCAATGATGGAGCAGCTAATAATTTAAAATGCACATTCTTTCCCTTTTTTGGGAAGGGCGGGGGTGAGGAAGACTGGCCCTGAGCTAACATCTGAGCCAATCTTCCTCCATTTTTTATGTGGGAAACCACCAGAGAATGGCTTGACAAGTGGTGTGTAGGTCTGTGCCCAGGATCCAAACCCGCAAACCACAGGCTACTGAAGCGAAGAATGCAAACTTACTACACCACCAGGCTAGGCCCCCAAAATGCGCATTTTTTAACAGCAAAGTCAATGTGCTGCCTACTATATCATTTCATCTCAAGTTATAATTTTATATAATAATGGGAAACTCTAAGGAGATTTTCACGTATGTCTTAAACTCGCTGAAACCTATGTTAAAGGGCTAGCATCACACGCTATTTGAACAATTTAAAACAAATTGAGCCTAAAATATGCCTCAAACTAATGCCAAATTTGAGGTTGTATTTGACACAGAACATGGTTTTTAAGGTGTCAATATCTCAAAAAAGAGGTAAAACACTTTTATACTGCAAGTACTAAAAACAGAAGATATTCTAATTAAAAAAAGACAGAAAGAAAGAACAGCCTCTGAGTTGAAGTTTGAGACAAAAGCTATTTGCTGTCAGCAGCTAAGCCTTTTATCTTAGCATACTGCTTGTGCCTAAAACAGTACTGCAGATATAACACTTGCTCAGTAAATATTTGCTATTTAATATAAACTCCACTTCCCAAATTCCTATTTTCTGAACTTCACAGGGTGTAAGTGTAGTACAGCAAAGGCAGTCTGACAGTGGAAGAAATACAGGACTGCAGTTTGGACGTTAGCTGTTAGTATTTTGAACTTATCTAGGTCTTGGCCTCTCTATTTCCTTATTCATTTGAAGAAAAAAACAAACCAGAAATTAAAAATTTTTGAACTGTGTTCCACAGCCTTTTTGCTCTTTAATAAAGAGTAAACAATGGTAATGGATATGAGACAAGAATTGAGACTAAAATCACAGTAAAAAAAAGAGAACTTTTCGACCATGACATTGTTACATGTGCTACTTCTAACTGAAATGTAGCAAAGAAAACAAAGCTTGCTGGTGACTATATAGAAAAAGTTTTGAAAAAAGTGAAAATTTGTTTTAATTTACTGAAATTCTTTTGTGATTTCCATGACCTTGAGACAACTAAATAAAGCAAATGTTCAAAAACGACAAAAACTAACAGAAAAAAATTGGCTCTAAATACTACTCTTCAAGCTCCTAAAGAGACTCATCAAAATTTAAGACTTCTAACATAAAGTTAGCAGAAAATTGTGGAAATTCAAAAGATAATACCAATGGATTTTTCTTTTTTAAATATACAATTTTTTTTCCTGAGGAAGATTAGCCCTGAGCTAACTGTTGCCAATCCTCCTCTTTTTTTTTCTGAGGAAGACTGGCCCTGAGCTAACATCCATGCCCATCTTCCTCTACTTTATATGTGGGATGCCTACCACAGAATGGCTTGCCACGCAGTGCCATGTCCGCACCCAGGATCTGAACCGGTGAACCCTGGGCCGCCAAAGCGGAACATGAACATGCATGCTTAACTGCTACGCCACCGGGTCAGCCCCTGGATTTATTTCCAGTTAAAATTGCATACTTAATCTTTTTTCTCCAATTCTTACTTTTCAAACACATTTCTAGCTATATTTTAAATCAAAGAAAAGACAATAAAAATTCACAGAATTATATACATACATATCTTAATTTTTTGGCGAGGAAGATTGTCCCTGAGGTAACATCTATTGCCAATCCTCCTCTTTGCTTGAGGAAGATTGTCGCAGAGCTAATATCTCTGTCAATCTTCCTCCATTGTTTTGTATGTGGGATGCAGCCACAGCATGGCTTGATGAGCAGTGTCTAGGTCCATGCCCTGATCTGAACCTATGAACCCTGGGCCATGGACGAGAGTGTGAACCCAATCACTACACCACCAGCCAGCCCCTAGAATTATATTTTAACACTAACTTCAATAATAAAGGACATTTTTAAAAAACATAAATAGCTTCTTTAACTAACAGTAAGTAACAATTTTCACCAGATAAAACATACTGAATATATTTGAGTGAATGTCTCTAAAATACAATATCTCAATTTCCAAAAATTATTAATGAATATGGCTCATCCAGAAAAGAGAGGATTCAAATACATAATGAAAGGATCTACAAAAAATTCAAATTAAACAACTGAAGGAGGCCATGCTTAGGTCAGCAAACTTAAAAGAGGGAAGAAAAATAAAATCACCTAAAAATTTTTGAAAGGTAGTAAGTAGTACATTTTACAATACAGTGACAAAAAAATCTAAATGTAACTGTCCTTGAAGTTTAATGTAAATATAAATGTTAACAATGAAGCTAAAATATATTTTAAGGCATTAAAATCTTTTAAAGAATATCATAGAACACTTCATATAAAAGAGATTTAAAGAGTTCACTTCTGATTTATGTGATCTTGGACATCTGACGTGTCTGTAGCTTACTTTGTTTAGATGAAAAGTAGGGAAAAATAGCATCTGCCTCTTAAAGCTACTATAAAGATAAAATAAGAACATACATGAGAAAGTACTTTGAAAATGTAAAAACCCTAAAAGTAAATGCAAAGTACTATACAATAATCATTTCCACAAAGTAATGATTGTGCAATAGTTTTAATAGTGAGACTTTATTAAGATTTCTCTGTATCAAGTTTTCCATTTTACAACTAAGAGTTATAAAAGACCAGGAGAAAAACAAAGATGACTAATGGGCTGAAAAATCAGTACTAAAACTCAAGGAACATTTAGCTACAGAAGTAAAGCATGCTGATATATATAGAGAAAGAGAGAGAATATCATAAAAAGCCTATTTTCCTGAATTGGAAACAAAAGTATCTTGAGATTAAGTGGAGAAATAAAAAGTCTTCTAGTGCTGGCACTGAATATCTATGTCACCTCTTTAACTTTTAAAACTAAAATGTATGCGCATCTGCCTAACGTGGTATGCTCTTTCCATTATGAAGAAGTATGATAAATGGATGATCTTTTAATATCCATCTCAGTACTCTGACCAGTAAGAAAGTTTATGTGAACCATAAATATTTTGCCCATTTACCTTCTTTTAGTTTTATTTTTCCACTGTATCTATCCACACACAAATTGCATACATAAATTTCTTATTTTTAAATAGTTCCAGAAAACCATACTGGTACTTTTTTTAATACACCACCTTTCTACACATTAACTTACCTGATTCTTTAGAGCTCCTAACTGTAAAGGAGTCTAGGTCTACTGATTTTGGTCTAAGTGGTAACTGTTCAGAATCTAGCTTTGATTTTGATATTGGCTCAGTTTCAAATTTTGAAGAAATAGTAGAAACTTCCCCATTAATCCTGAAATGAGAAAATCAAACATATGTAACAATCACTTGTACGTGAAACATGACCATTTTTTAACATTGTTATTTAACAACACTACAGATGATGATGTAACACTGGTGTTTCTTTCTGTTCTATAAAATTATTTCCATAAACATAAACCTCTACCCTAAGACTAAGCACAGTAAAATCAGAAATGTAAAAACAGCTTAATATGAGTGTATTCACTTAGTGTGAATATAAGATTAACGTTTAACAAAAAATTATTACAGTCTATAGAAAAAATATGGAAAACAAATACTTTAAAAATTTACTTTGAGATTTAGAAAGGCAGTAGAGTGATTTACATCAAAGGCAGATAAATGAATAAATTAACTTACAATTAGGTAAAACTTACTTGGCTACAGGAGGTGGTGGAGGAACTGGTTTTTCAGGTCGCTTTGTGAACACTGTTGCAGAAGATCTCAATAAATTATTGGCTTTGGTGGGTGGAGTAGGCTTCTTGGGTGGGACTTGTGGAGCAGCTGGTTTAGAAGGCTTCTGTTCCAGCACTGATTTTTCATCTGATTATTTAAAAATATTTAATTAGTTATAAGCAATCAGAACTATTTAGGTTTTTCTATTTCTTAAAGACAATGCCAGGCTCCAAAGTGTGAAACACAAAAGGAGAAACAATACTTGTGTGGTGTACACTGTTTTATGTTTTAAAGTTATAATTTAATAAGCCTAAATATCTAAAAAAGTTTACTTTGGTGTAGAGAGGTACTACTAATAATCTTCTGATTAACAAATAATGCCTGCTTTTTATTAGTAGTCTTCCCAGCATCCTATGCTTTTAGGGGTGTATTCTACTCAAATATAACCACATATAATTTTACTCTAAGCAAACACTACTACTATCTAGACTTAAATCCAGACCAAAGTCTGAAACTGAAAATAAATAGGAACTCTAGTGCCACTTAACATAATTATTTAAAAAGCATCACGATGACAAAGAAAAAATCAAATGTTAAAAGAAACTGAAACTAGATTGATTAGACACAGATAAAAACATTACGTCCAATATTTATACAGGCATACCCCAGAGAGATCGCGAGTTTGGTTCCAGACCATCACAATCAAGTGAGTCACACAAATTTTTCTGGTTTCCCAATACATATAAAATTTAAGTTTACACTGTATTTATACTACGTTTATACACTATACTGTATTTAGTGTGCAATAGCATTAAATCTAAAAGACAATGTACATACCTTAATTAAAAAATACTTATTTTTTTATTATTGCTAAAAAGTGCTAACCATCATCTGAGCTTTCAGTGAGTCCTAAAGTAAAATAACAGTAAAATTTGCTGCATCAATTGACTTCCTTTCACAAACAATTTCTCTGTAGTATGTGATGCTGTTTGACAGCATTTTATCCACAGCAGAACTTCTTTCAAAATTGGAGTCAATCCTCTCAAACCCTGTCAATGCTTTATCAATGAAGCTTCTGAAATATTCTTTATTGTCATTTCAACAGTTTTCATGGCATCTTCACCAGGAGATTTCATCTCAAGCAATGACTTTCTTTGCTCACCTGTAAAAGGCAACTCCTCATCCATTCAAGTTTCATCAAGAGATTGCAGCAATTCAGTCAAATCTTCAGGCTCACTTCTAATTCTAGTTTTCTGGCTGGTTCCACCATATCTGCAGTTTCTTCCTCCACTGAAGTCTTGAACCCCTCGATGTCATCCATCAGGGCTGGAATCAACGTCTTCCAAACTCCTGTTAATATTGATATTTTGGTCTCTTCCCATGAATCTTGAATGTTCTTAATGCATCTAGAATGGTGAATCCTTTCGAAGTTGTCAATTTACAATGCCCAGATCCATCAGAGGAATCACTATGACAGCTATAGCCTTAGGAAATGTATTTCTTCAATCATAAAACTTGAAAGTTGAACTTACTCCTTGATCCATGGGCTGCAGAATGGATGTTGTGTTAGCAGACATGAAAACAACATTAATCTCATTGTACGTCTCCGTCAGAGCTCTTGGGTGACCAGGTGCATTGTCAATGAGCAGTAAGATTTTGAAAGAAATCTTTTTTTCTGAGCAGTCCGGTCTCCACAGTGGGCTTAAAAGGTTCAGTAAACCATGTTGTAAACAGATGTGCTGTCATCTAGGCTTTGTTATTCCGTTTATAGAGTGAAGGCAGAGTAGATTTAACATACTTCTGAATGATCTTAGAATTTTTGAGACGGTAAATGAGTACTGGCTTCAACTTCAAGTCCCCAGCTGCCTTAGCTGCGTTAGCCCCTAACAAACTGTTCTTTGAAGTTTTGAAGCCAGGCATCGGCTTCTCCTCGCTAGCTATGAAAGTCCTAGATGGCATCTTCTTCCAGTATAAAGATGTTTCGTCTACACTGAAAGTCTGTTGTTTAGTGTAGCCGCCCTCATTAATTATCTCAGCTAGGTCTCCTGGAGAACTTGCTGCAGCTTCTACCTCAGCACTTGCTGCTTCACCCTGCACTTTCATGTTATGGAGATGGCTTCTTTCCTTCAACCTCATGAACCAACATCTGCTCACTTCAAGCTTTTCTTCTGCAGCTTCCTCATCTCTCTCAGCCTTCACAGAACTGAGGAGAGTTAGGGCCTTGCTCTGGATTAGGCTTTGGTTTGCAGGAATGTTGTGGCTGGTTTGATCTTCTATCCAGACCACCAAAATCTTCTCCACGTGAGCAATAAGCCTGTTTCACTTTCTTATTATTCGTGTATTCTCTGGAATAGCACTTTGACTTTCCTTCAAGAACTTTTCCTTTGCATTCACAGCTTGGCTGACTGTTTGGCACAAGAGGCCTAGCTTTCAGCCTATCTCAGCTTTTGACATGCCTTCCTCACTAAGCTTAACCATCTCTAGCTTTTGATTTAAACTGAGAGACCCAGGACTCTTCCTTTCACTTGAACATTTAGAGGCCACTGCAGTGTTATTAATTGCCCCAACTTTAATATTGTTGTGTGTCAGGAAATAGGGAGGCCTGAGAGGAGAGAGCAAGAGATGGGGGAACGGCCCAGTCAGTGGAGCAGTCCGTCACACTTAATAAACTACAATATAGTGTAAACACTACTTTTATTGATTAAGTTCAGCATCTCACACAGGAGAAATTTGTGGCACCCCAAACCAATCACAATAGTAACATCAAAGATCACTGATCACAGGTCACCAGAACAAATACAATAATAATGAAAGAGTTTGAAATATTGAAAGAATTAACAAAATGTGACAGAGACATGAAGAAAATGCTGTCAGAAAAATGGCTTCAACAGATTTGACACAGGGTTGCTACAAACACTCAATTTATTAAAAAATACAATATCTGCAAAGCATAATAAAGGAAAGAGCAATAAAATGAGGTATGCCTGTAATTCTCACCATTGTACTTGACTTTTATTAACATCATTTCATTTAATAATTCTATGAAATAGATAAGAAAATATGCTGGAGAAAACCACATCGAAAATAATTTTATTCCATGTCAATAAAAACAATTTTATCACCAAAAAGGCAGGGTACTATACATAATGAAATATTTGGTTCCTGATCTTTCAGGTACTAAGAACAAGTACTAAAATTGACACATGCACACATACTAGATATTCATGATACAGTAATCAGCAAAAATGTCTTATGAGGCATTTATGCAAAAATAAGAAACTCTAAGTGCAATACTGAGTAATTTTTAAAATTCACTTCGTCTTTGAAAAGAATGTCTATCACAGGACCACAATTAATTTCATGAGATATCATATCAATGAGAAACTAGTGATTATGAATCCTGAACAAACAGTGAAGGCCATGGGTAAACCACTTGTTCAAAATTACAGATTTCATCTAACAACAAGGAAAATACAAAATAATCCCCATTGTTTCAGTTTTATCATTTAGGTGTAGCTTTCTTGGGTCATTTGAAAATATAGCTTAGTCTTTTAAAACCCTGGTCATCATTTAGTACAAAAATCCATTTTTATATGGTCTCAAAATATAACAACACATCATATAATTACACTACCAGGAGTGAAAGCCAAAACTCCCCAATTCTAACTATAAGCCAAACAAATTTCTAGAAAATATTAAGGAAGATATTTTACATAAAATACTAGGAAAAATGTTAAAGGATAAATTAAACAGAAGTTCACTGATTAATTAAATATGCTTCTTTAACAGATATATAATTAACAGCTTGAAATCAATTCAATTCCATAGCTTATTTAAAACAAAAGAACATATTTAATATTCATGGAAATCAAAGACGACAAAAATAAGATTCATCATTTCTGGTATATCCATGACTAAATCAACAATAGTATGTTGATTTACTATATAATATATGATGGTAATGTATTTGAATACAAGATTTTATTTATTTTTATGAAGGTTAAACTTATATAACATAAAATTAACCATTTTAAAGTGAACATTCAGTGCCATTTAGTGGTCTCACAATGTTTTATGCAATCAGCACCTCTATCTAGTTCCAAAACCCTTTCATCACCCCAAAAGAAAACCCTGTTTCCACTAATCAGTTACTCCCCCTTCCCTCGTCTACCCAGCCTCTGGCAACCACCACCTCTGCTCTGCTTCCATAATTACCTCTCCTGGATATTTCATATACATGGAATCATACAATATGTGATCTTTTGCATCTGCCTGATTTCATGCAGCATAATGTTTTCAAGGTTCATCTACACTGTAGCATATATCTCTATTTCATTCATTTCTGTGACTGAATAATATTCATTATCTGTATACAGCACAGTCCATTCATCTGTTAAAGGACATCCGGGTTGTTTCCACCTTTTGGCTATTGTGAACAACGTTGCTATGAACATTCATGTACAAGTATTTGTTTGAGTACCTAGTTTTCAATTCTTTCAGGCATATATCTAGGAGGAATAGTTGGATCCTATAGTATTGCTATCTTTAACTTTTTGAGGAACTACCAAACTGTTTTTCACACAGCTGAAACATTTTACAGTCGCATGAGTAACGTACGAGGGGTCCAATTTCTCCACATCCTTGCCAACATTTATTTTCCATTTTTATTATCATTACAGCCATCCCAGTGGGTGTGAAGTGATAGCTTATTGTGGTTTTGGTTTGTATTTCTCTAATAACATCAAACATTCTGTCACATGCTAACTAGCTATTTGTATATCTCCTTTAGAAAAATGTCTATTTCAGTCCTTTGCCCACTTTTTGATGGGGTTGCCTTTCTGCCAGTGAGTTGTAATAGTTCTTTATATATTCCAGATACTGGATACAAGATTTGCAAATATTTTCTCCAATCTGTAGTTTGCTTTTCAACTTTCCTGATAATGTCCTTTGATGCACAAAGTTTTTAATTTTAATCAAGTCCAATTTAACTACTTTTTCTTTTGCTGTCTATGCTTCTGGTGTCATATCTAAGAATCCATTGCCAAACCCAAGGCCATGAAGATATATCCCTATCTTTTCTTCTAAGAGTTTTAGTTTTATACCTCTTATATTTAGGTGAATGATCCATTTTCAGACAAATTCTGTACATGATATGAGGCAGGGGTTCAATTTCCTTCTTTTTCTTATGGATATCCAATGGTGCATAGGAGAATTTTATTTTAGCTAGAAATTTGCCAAAAACAAGAGCAAACTTAAGATTTAAGAAAAAACATCCTATGCTAGCTATCCAAATGCCCAAAGGAAGAAATAGGTAAGATAGAGATGTTATAATAATTTAAGATAGAGAACAAAAGAATTATCCTAAGTGTATAAATAAAAGTTTTTGCTAAAATATATGCCAGCTAACAAAATACAGCAAAATAACTAAATGTCTTATTTACTACAGAATATGACAATATATTACTAACATTGTACATACTAAGTTAATCCATTTATTAATTCAGATAAGGGTTAGTTCCCTCCTGTATGAATAAGAATAGAAAAACAAGCAATATTACTGGCACCAAAGCATGAATGATTACAAGTGCATAACTTCTGACTGAAAAATCAAATATTCCATTTTTATCAGTGGTCACTTGGAGATGCATTAGAGAAAAATACAGTACTGTTCAAAAAGTAGGAAGTGTATTCTTAATTGAATCTATTTTCCTAACATTTAGAAAAATTTAGAACAAAGGAAATCTACCTGTATTTATCTCACCGAAGGGACTTAAACTGGAGTATAAGATATTTTCAGAAGCACAAGTACAAAGTTCAAGAAGTTATCACATGAACACCTGAGTAAGCACCACTCAAGCTAAGAACTGAACATTAGCCACGTTAAGTTCGCCTCATACCTCTTCCCAATAACTACTCCACTGTTCCTATCCAAAGGTGTTATCTAACACCACAGATCACTTCTGCATATTTTAACTTTATGTCAATGAATTCATAAGATTCATGTTGCTGTGTGAAACGCTAGTTCATTCACTTGTTGCTATAGAATCCTGATATATGAATATACTTCTATTTACATATTCATTCAACTGCTGATGGACATTCGTGTTGTCTCCAATTGGAGGCCAATATAAACACTGCTATGATAAACTTTCCTATTTGGGTCTTTTGGTGCACATATGGAGCACGCATTTCTGCTCCATATATAACTGGGAGTGAACGTGCTGGCTAACAGGCTATGGATACATTCAACTTTAGTTCTCCAAATTAGATAAAATAATTTACATTCTCACCAACAGTGTATGGGAGCTCTGCTAATCTGTATCCTCACCATCACTTAGTATTGTTAGTCTTTTTAAAAATTTTCACCCATTTTGGTGAGAACGTTACTTTGGTTTAAAATCATATCTCCTTGCTGAGTAATGAAATTGCTTAACTCTTTATACTTTGATAAATTGCCTATTTAAGACTCTTAATTGCCATTTTATTGGGTTTTTTCTTATTAATTGATAGGGATTCTTTATATATTCTGAATATTAGTACTTTGTTATTTACCTGTGTTGTAAATATCATCTCCTACTCTGTGGCATAAATTTTCTTCCTCTTAATGATGTCTTTGTAACAGATATTCCTAATTTTAATGTAGTTCAATCAATCTATCTTTTGCCTTATGTGTCCTGTTAAAGAAATAGTTTCCTACTCCAAGGACACAGAAATACTTGCTTATATTCTTTTGTAGAAAATTTAGAGCCACAATCCATATGAAATTGACTTTTACGCATATTTTAAGATAGGGTTCAAGCTTCATTTAGTATCACTTATTGAAAAGAATGTCCTTTCCCACTACTCTACAGCGCAACTTTGGCCATAAGACAAGCACCTATCAACCTATTTCCAGATTCAAATCTGTGGATAACATGAGGTACAGGCTAAGATTTCTTTCTTTCTTATATGGATATCAATTAATCAACACTATTTATTTCATCTTTTCTCTACTGCAATGGCAACTTGGTTACAAATCACATGACCTTAATTAAATCTCTCTTAAATAATACTTCTTTCTTTATAGTCTACTTTGTCAGCTATTTATAAAGTTAGACCAGCTTTCTTTTGATTGACGTTTGCCTGGCCTATCTTTGTCCATCCTTTCAATTTAATCCTTCCTGAATCCTTATAATTAAGGTATATCTCTTGTTAGCAGAATATAGTTGGGTTTTTTTTTAAATCTAACAATTTTTCTTTTAATTGGAATTTTTAGTCCATTTACATTTTCTATAATTACTTAGCATTTTTTTCTTGCTGTCTGTTTCATTTTTCTCTCCTTTCTTGCCTTCTTTGTATTAATTTTTATTATCCCATATTCTGATATCCTATTACTTATACATTATTATATTTCTTGTAGTTGTCTAGAGTTTATAACACACATCCTTGACTTATTAAAAAGTCAAACATAAACTTTCCTACTGCCCTAATGCTTTAACTCCATTTACATCCCTGCTGTCTTGTTGTGCTTTTATTTCATTAAAAGCCTAGAAGACATTATTGTTGTTTCATAAGTTAATATTTAGACTTATCTATCTATTTAAGCCTTTCTGTTGCTTTTCATTTCTGCATCTCCAGCTTTACATTTGGAATCATTTCCCTTCTGCCTGAATAATACTCTATGATACTGCCTATGGTATTAGCAGGGTACTAATAAATTCTCTCGGATTTGAATGGTCTAAAAATGTCTTTATTTCATCTATTTTTCTGAAGATATTTTCACTGGTGATATAATTCTAGGTTAGCAATCATTTCCTTTAACACCTTGGTGACCTCATTCTACTGACTTCTGGCTTTCATTTTTTTTCTACTGAGAAGCAACTGTCAGTCTTATTTTTGCTCCTCTAAAGTTAATGTCTTAGTCTCTGGCTGCTTTCAATGTTATCTTTGTCTTCTGTTTATAGCAGCATGACTACACGAGTATATGGGGTAGTTTTCTTTGCATATATCAAGGTGGGGCTCCATAGACTTCTTGATTGTGTGGCTTTTTGCTTTTCATTTTTGGGAAACCGGAAACCATTATATCTTCAAATAAGGTTTCTGATCCATTCTCCCTCCTCCCCATCTGGGTCTTCGATTGCATGTATACTAGACCTTTTCACTGTATACTATGTCTCAAGATCTTTTCTATATTTTCCATCTTATTTTATCCCTCTTATCTTCAATTTGGAAATTTTCTTTTGAAAATATACACACATATAAATTAACACGTGTGTATACACACATAAACTTACCACATGTATCATATATATTTATATTTACACATTCTGACTTACATTCACTTACACATACGTTTATATTTATATGGTTTCTAGTTCTGCCAAAACTATCATCATATTTTTTATTATTCTGAACATACATTAAGTAAATATACTTTACAGCTTGTATGTGCTATCTCCAATATCTAGAACTCCCGCAGGCCAGGTTCCATTTTCTGTTGTTGCTGGTTTCTAGTCACGTGTCATATCTCCAAGTATGCCTGGCTATTTCTGAATGAGTACAAGACATAAGACATTTACGTGAAAACATACTAAGATAATTTAAAGCTCTAAATGATATCATCTTCTCCAGGGAATAAAGATTTACTTTTGCTTCAGGCAGCTAGGCTAAGGGTCAGGAAAAGTCTCAGATCACCTTCTTCCAATCAAGGATTGAGACGATTAGAAGTTGGGCTTCAGTGCTTTTTGAGAGCTAGTTCTGCTTCCATTTCACACTTCCTACTAAAGGTTAGAAGTCCTTTGGGAACCCAACTCAAAATCTTAAGAGTTTACTAAGATTATCTCCTTTTCACAGGCCTGGAACTTCAATTTTTATTGCCTTGAACCCAAAAAATTTATTGAAAGCTCTTTTCATAGTCTCAGCTATCACTTTCAGAAATGGTAAATTCCTCAAATGGAAACAGGTGCAAACGCCAGACTTACTTTACCAGACTCCCCTCCTCTCCTAGATCTTGGCCCTGTAATTTCTCATTTCCTTTGTAGTTCTCTTACTTCTAACAGATGACCTCTAGCAAATATGTATATATTTCACACAATCCTTCTGATTGTTCTCAGCAGATTTGGTCCTCATTTGTCACTGCCAGAAGAATCTTCTGCTTCAACTTCCACTTGTTACCTTCTGTCTTGGCTGTTACGATACCTCTCTCTGATCATTCTCTGCCTGTCTCAATGACCACTCCCTATCAATCTTCTTCAAGAGTTCATCTAACAACTTCTTAAATATGCATATTCTAAGACTCTACACTAAGCTCTCTTCTCATTCTCGTTCTAAGCAATCTTCTTTGATAATCTTACCCATATCCATAAATTTAATAGCTCACTTCCAGGCTAGCACCTTCCAAATAAATGCTTAATACAAACTCTTAGCAAAGGTTCCTCCCATATATCCTATATTCTCATCAAATGCCATGTCAAAAGCTTAACTCACACATATTTTCTTCCAGAAACTGTCTCTATTTCATATTGCCTAGCTCATTTTCCCATCCTCACAACACTTAGGATCCAGTGAGTCAACAAGATGTGCTAATGTAAAACCTCAAGCACCTTCTTTATAGTAGAGCCCAAATATATCTCAACATCTTTAGCAGATAATGCAGCTGATTCACCCAGATTCATCCTACCTTCATATGATTACACCAAGCCAATAAGTGCACAGCATTTTTTTTTAACAATACTGGCCTAGAAGTGAACATGTGCCCAAAATTCATCTAAAAAACTGAAAAGGACTTACATTCCATGGTTGTGGAGAGGTTTTCCTCTCTTTCCTACCAAATAGACAAGAAATCACATTACCTTGATTGTCACTGTCAGCATTCATGTGACCACAAGGGGAATCAATCTGAAGATAGACACTAAGGATAGCACAATAAAGGGACAGATATAATCCAGGTCCATAATCAAAGTACTGAATTGGTGGTCATATGACTCCTACTTCCAGACTTCCAATTATGTGAGACTGTTTCCCTACTGTTTAAAGTCAGTTTGAGCAGGAATTTTCTGTTCTTTACTCTTAAAACATTCCAACTTCCTTTTAATCAGACCACCACCACATCTAGCCAAACAGCACTAGAACAAAGTTTCAGAAAAGCATATCTGGACATGTCAATGCAGTGTTTAAAAGCCTTCAAATTATAGAATAAACATTGTACTGAGTATCCCCTGTGCATCATATACCCACTGTGGAAAGGACCTAAAGAACCAATGTCAAATAAGATTCAGATACAAACACACACACACAACACATTTTACACCTCTGCCTTCATGGAGTTTAGTCAAGCATGGGAAAAAGACACAAACAAAAAATATCTAAACTAATATGTGATATACAATAATGAGAAATATCTACTTTTAGATAGAGTAGTAAAGAAAAGACTAATGTCAAGGAGATGACATGAAACTGGACATTTTAAGCTGGAACCTGAAAAATGAGAAGAAATTAGCCATGAAGAGATTCTGAGGGGACCGCAAGAGAAAGATGGAGTCCAGGGAAAGGGTACTATACCACATAACGGTGAGAAAAAAAACTGGTATTCTGTGAACATCATACAGCAGAGGACTGTACTACATACAGTGAGAAAGAGAAAAGAAGTTTGAGATATATTAGAAAAGTATTTGGGGCCTGGTCACTCAAAATCTGGTAGGCCAGGCTAAGGCAAATGTAGTCAAGAAAGTCTCCTTTTGAGAAAAAGTACGGTAAGCCAGATTTTTCTCCCCAATTGCAAAAGGAAGCATTCAAACATATTAAGCTGATGTGCCATGTGTCATATAACACACACACACACATATTTGTATGAACACACACCAATACACCTTATTTCTACAGTATAAATTCTGAGACCCTTATCACTACTTTAAATCCTTTCTGGAGCAGAGCAAGATACAACCAAATAGTTAAATACACACTCCTTGCCATAGCATTGAAAGGCCTTTCATGAACTACACAAGTGGTTCTCAATTTTGTCTTCAGATTAGCATCATGTGAAGTGCTTTAAAAATATCAATACCTGAGTCCTACCCTATAAAAATTCTGGAGAGGATCCTAGGCATCGGCATATTTTTTAAAGACACGCAGGTAATTCTACTGCCATCAGAACAACTGTTACCAAGCTACCTTTCTAGCTTAGTTTCTCACAACTCCCCCTAGTGCCTACAGCCATTTCCTGACTATGCTGTGCTTTCTCTCATTCTTTTCATATTCTCTTTCTGTGGCCTGGAATCGCCTTTACTTTTCCACTCAACACATTTGGCTAGTTTTCTAGTCTCTGGATAATCAAAATCGCCTCATTATTATGCATATTAACTATTCAACTAGCAATTGTCAGACTGTCACTTTTAGAAATGAAAAACAAAAAAATTCTTTAAATCTTCCTGGTACCTAGCAGAAGCCAGTTGTCTCATAGATACATACTGACTGATTTTATGTTACTACATGTTTAACACTGGTTAAAAGTCTATTTCATAAGTGGGTAAGTATAATACGTAAAGAATATTGTTTGCTACTTCTTAAGAGGTCAAGATTATTTTTAGGTTCAAACTGGAGTGACATATTACAGATATCAAGATGTTCTTTGCAGAACATTAGAGATAAGTATCATTTCCTTTTTGGTAGGGACACTAAATATAAAATATAATAGAGTCTGGCCACAACTCTCAACTAAGGGTCCATGTACTACAGACTATTTCACAGATGAAAAGGCATTTGAATTCAGTACCTCCAATAATAGGTGCCTTTAAATGAGTCTTAAACACACAGATCTTGATCTTAATTTCACGTTAAAGTAAACTGTATTACACCAAGCTTCCAGAGTACATAGCAATTTAAAAGCATATTTTGAACCCTGATCTCCAAACCTCTCTGCAATATGAAGAATACTGATTTAAGCGTCCATGGCCAACATGTGAATTGGAAAATCCACACCTTCTTATTAAATTTCAATTTTCATCATGGTTTTACTCATCATAAATGAAGCATTCCTTTTTTTGGCTCAAAGAAAGAAGAGACTATTCTTAAGCAAAGGTATAAAGGAGTGACCTCAAGACTTTCATTTCAGGCAGTATGTTGAATTATGTACCAAGACCAGAATTCAATGTAAGGCAAAAATATCTTTCAAGAATGTGGAGAAAAAAAATATTTTCAAACAAACAAAACATTTTCCGCCATTGGATCCTCCATAAAGGAAATTCTAAAATGTCTATACATACATTTTAGGCAGAAAGTATGAAATGTAAACAATTGGAAGTACAAAGAAAGTAGTGAATGTGAATAAATGCAACCAAACACTGACTGGGAATCAGCAGCATACAGATGGTGGTTGAAGCCATGAGTCTTTACATATACGACTGCCCAAAGAATCAAGACTAAGACAACAGACGATCCAACTCTGATAGTCGTTATTAATTTTTAGTTCAGTGAATGAGTGAATGAATTAATGATGCTACAGGACCTTTGGATGGGAATCAGCAGCAGTCACACAACCTTCTGTAAAAGATAAAGTCTTACATAGTCAGTACAGCCCCACATCTTTTTCAAGGAGACAGGGGAAGATTCACAACTCCATTTTACTGGGGCTGCAAGTCAGCCAACAAGATTCTCAAAAATCTGTGGTCTCCCGTCTCACTAGTGAATTCCTAGCAGGTGACTACATCCTCCCAGCAACAGTAACTTGCTGGCCTTCAATGCGAAGCTAAAATCTGTGCCAGAGGGGAGAGAACAAAACCTCAAGAAATATCCACCAGCACAACTCTCCCTTTCTATTCTGCTCACTAGGAAACCAGACTGCCATTACTAACACACTGGTGCTAAGTCCCTGCTTGGAGAGGTTTATTATTTGGTTATGTTCTGCTTATGAATCAACCGAAAAATAAAAAGGTAGATCCCAACTTCTACAACTGCAGTAATAGAAACTCTAAAAGAAACGCTCCTCAAGCAAAAGTAAGCGCAGATTCACTGTCTCTACTAAAAAACTGTAGAACAAGCCTGGGCTTCAGCAGACCATTACAGTCGTCCTGTATATGTGACTGGGGCCGTGAAGAAAGACATGTACATAAAGGTCACATTTAAGTGATTTTATAAGCCTAACAGAGCTTTTGTTACATTCTCTTCTACACATATATATGCATCCCTACCTAGCACTCCAAAATAAACATCAGTTCCTCCCTTCCTGTGATGTATATTTTATACCAAGGATGCAATGGGGTACCAAGAATGAGGGGGGCTACTGAAAGCTATGTCCAAGAAAGTCTTCTCCAAAAGCTAGCGGAAAACAACACGTGCTCCAAAGTGTTGATATCATTACTCTCCTGCAGCATACCATGGCCAGCATTTGAGGACCTTTGAGAAAATAGGGAGGAAGGAAACAGCTAAGTAGGTTTGAGAAAACCCACATGTCATTTGAGGCAAGGAGTAGACAGTGAAGATTTAAACTCCATTCTTAAGATTTATAAAAGTATCCCATGAAATGACAGGAGTCACTTAAGAGCCAAAGATAGTAGGGTGATCAGTTTCATGTTTTCTAGTAGCTCCTTTTTTTCCTCCCCAACACGGCAGTGCTTTGCAAAGAATATCTTCTGTGGAATTAAGATCACAAAAGAGATAAAGTCATGAACACATACACTAGTGGAATAGACTGTATTTCCTGTCAGCAGGCTTAAGGCTCCTCAAATTGGCCCCAGCCACAGCTTGAAAAAAGTCCCTCTGTTGACTGCGGAACAAGGGTAGAACTTTGATTTACGTTTATTTTTGTTTAAAAGAAATAATTTAATCTATACCAATATTTAATATTCGGATTGACACTGACTCTCCCTCTCAATGCACGTGTTCAAAGGTCACTAGGTAAAGCATTGACATTTTTTCTATTTCTTGCACCATATCTATTGAAGCCATGTCAGATTAATGAGAACATTTTGAAAATATTAAAATTTGTTCCGCTCATTACACATTTGTCTTATTTCACTTATAAAAAAGTTCTTATATTTGCACACAAACTTTGAAACCAACACTTTATTAAAAGTTTTAAAATATTTACAATGAAGAGTTTTGGTGTTATTAAGATTTAAAAATAAGAAAAAAAAAGTCTTGTATATTTACTCACATATTTACCATTTCTAGCAATCCTCATTACTTTGTGTACAGACAGCCATAGCATCATTTTCCTTCTGCTAAAAAGAACTTCTTTTAATATCTCCTGTGCAGTACATACAGGTCTGGTGGCAATGAATTCTCTCATATTTTGTCTGAAAGTTTTAATTTCTCCTCCATTTCCTGAAAGGTATTTTTGCTAGGTAGAGAAATCAAGGTTGACATTTATTTTCTTTCAGACTTTATGCTTTTCTCTTTATCACTGCTTTTCATCAAATTTATTATGATGTGCCTTAACATGGTTCCCTTTATGTTTCTTCTGCTTGGAGTTTACTGAGCTTCTTGCATCTGTGGACTTAGAGTTTCCACCAACTGAAAATTTTTCAACCATAATTTCTTCAAATATTTTTTCTGTTCCCACTCACTCTCCATTGCTTCAGGGACTCCAAATACACATAAGTAAAACCACCTGATATTGTCACTCAGGTCACTGATGCTCTCTTCAATTTTTTCTAGTTTTTTTCTATATATTTTTAGACAGTTTCTATTGTTATATCTTCCACTTCCCAATTATTTTCTCCTGTAGTCTCCAATTTGCTGGTAATTTCGTCTAATGCTTTTCATTTCAGATACAGCTTTCCTCATCTGCAAAAGTTCAATTAGGATCTTCTTTTACATTTGCCATTTTTTTCACCATCATGTTCATGTTTTCCTTCTACTTTCTTGCACAAAGAGTATACCTTTAAAATAGCTGTTTTAATGTCCTTGCTGCTATTTGCATCATCTCTTGTCATTTCTGGGTCTGTTTAAATTGACTGGTTTTTCTCCTAGTTATGGGTTGCTATTTTCCTGCTTTTCCATGCCTGGTAATTTTTTTTGGGGTGAGGAAGACTGGCCCTGAGCTAACATCTGTTGCCAATCTCTCTCTTTTCGCTTAAGGAAGATTGTCCCTGAGCTAACATTCCTGCCAATCTTCCTCTATTTTCTATGTGGGACACCTCCACAGCATGGCTTGCTAGCAATGTATAAGTCCATGCCCAGAATCCAAACCTGCGAATCCCAGGCTGCCGAAGCAAAGCATGCCAACTTGACCACTACGCCACTGGGCCAGACCCAACCATGCCTGGTAATTTTTTATCAGACAGTGGACATTGTGAATTCTAACTCTTAGGTGCTAGGTTTTGGAATATTCTTTTAAATTGTATTGAATTTTGTTCTGGAATTAGTTCAATCTGTTTCCAAGGTAGGTGCAGAGAAGCCTTTAGTCTAAGGTGATATACTCTTCTATGGACTCTATCCAATGCCTAATGCGGTCTTTCTACTGTGGTTTGTGAGAACATGAGCTATTTGTGAGTTCCAGAAATTGCTTCACCAAATGCTTTCCAGCAGTTATTTTTCCAGCTATGGAAGTTTCCTTTCAGTTGTACATGATTCAGTACTCAGCCAGAGCTTCATGGCAGTCTCTACAGGGATCTCTAAGTGCCATCTCTGTGCAGGTCCCTCCATTCCGGTACTCTGCTTACAAACGGGAGCTGCCTTGGCCTCCCTGAAAGCCTCTCTCCTCTCTCTTCAGCTCTGCAGGGAAACTGGGCTCTGTTTGGTTTTCCTCCTTTCTGTTACCTATAAACTCCTTCTAAACAATAAGATCGGGTAACTTTAGGCTTGCCTCATTGGTTTCAGCGACAACTTTTGTCAGCGATAACAGTCCTATGCTACCTGCTGTCCAATGTCTGAAACCATTACTTCATACATTTTGTCCAGTTTTCTAGTTATTTACCTCAAAAGGGCAAATTCAGTCCTTGTTACTTCATCCTGGCCAGGATTTTGAGCAGATAAATGTAATAAAAATGGATCACCTCCCATTATAAGATCAACTGACTGATTTCAGGGAATATGAGAATATCTGAATTTTAACAAAACCCCTACCTACTTGATGGAGGGGACTATAAAAGGAATATAATGTAAATAATGAAGCCAGAAACTTACTTCTTAAATTTTGCTCTACATATCTTTGTAAGATGAGTTTTTCATGGAAGACAGATATTATAACCAAGTACTAAAACTGATCCAAGACTTGGACCTAACAATAGCTATATCACAAAGGACTAATCTGGGCTTAAGAAACACTTTTATTAAGTAAAAACTGATTTTGCATCATAAATTTAAAAATTCTCCAATACCAAAAAAAAAGGAATATAAAAATCTTCTGTGTTGAGCACAAATAATGAGAAAGAAATACAGCTATAAAGGAGCATGACAAATTCAGAGACAAGAGTGTAGCTGCTGCATTTAGTGAATAAAAAGGGTAAAAGATGATAACAAAAATGTAACCGGAGGGTCAGTTCCTGACACCACCAAATGCTGGCCAGGATGTGGAGCAACAGGAGCTCCTACTCATTGCTGGGGGGAAGGCAAAATGATTTAGTCACTTTGGAAGACAGTTTGGCAGTTTCTTACAAAACTAAACATATTCTTACCATATGATCCAGCAACCACACTCCTCGGTATTTACCCAAGTGAACTGAAAACTTATGTTCACACAAAAACCTGCATGAGGATGGTTATAGCAGCCTTATTCATAACTGCCAAAATTATTCATAACTGCCAAGATGTCCTTTAGTAGGTGAATGGATAAACTGTGGTACATCCAGACAGTGGAATATTAACCACCATTACAAAGAAGTGAACTACTAAGCCATGAAAAGACATGGAGAAGCCTTAAATACATATTACAAAGTGAAAGAAGCCAATGTGAAAAAGCTATATATTGTATGATTCCAACAATATAAAATTCTAAAACATACAAAACTATGGAGACAAAATAAAGACCAGTGGTTGTCAGGGGTTGAGGGGAAGGAGGCAGGGATGAAAAGGCAGAGCACAGAGGATTTTGGGGGCAGTGAGACTATTGTGTATGATATTATAATTACACATTTGTCAAATTATACATTTTTACAAACTCATAAAATGTACACCACCAGGAGTGAACCCTAATGTAACACACAGACTTTGGGTGATAATGATGTGTTAATGGAGGTGCACTGCTTGTAACAAATGTACGACTCTGGTGCCAAATGTTCAGTCAGGGAGGTTGTGCAGGTATAGGGGCAGGGAGGATACAGGAACTCTCTGTACCTTCCGCTCAATTTTCTGTAAATCTGAAACTGTCCTAAAAAATAGTCTATTAAAAAAAATGAATCTGGAAGAGTGACATGAGCATCATGGCAGAGTGAGCTCTTCCCCTAGTCTCTCCTTACTAAGATACAATGAAAAGGACATTCAAAAACCAACAGAAGGCATCCATACAACCAAGAGATGTGTGAGAGACCCACACAGCCACATGTCTGAATGTGGAAGTGCTGAAGATGATTAAGAGACTACTATGAAAAACCATATGCCAACAAATTGGACAATATAGAAGAAATGAATAATTCTTAAGACTCATACAACTTCCCAAAACTGAATCAAGAAGAAATAGAGAATCTGAATAGACCAATCACAAGTAAAGAGACTTAAACAGTAATCAAAAACCTCTCAAAAATAAAAGTCTAGGACCAGATGGCTTTTCCAGAGAATTCTACCAAACATTCAAATAAGACTTAATACCTATCCTTCTCAAACTATTGCAAAAAATTGAGGAAGACTGAACACTTTCTAACTCATTCTACAAGGCCAACATCACCCTGATTCAAAAGCCAGGCATCGACAACACAAAGAAGGAAAATTACAGGCCAATACTGATGAACATAGATGCAAAAATCCTCAACAAAATATTGGCAAACCAAATACAGCAATATATTAAAAGAATCATACACCATGACCAAGTGGGATTTATACCAGGGATGCAGGGATGGTTCAACATCCACAAATCAATCAATATGATACACCACATTAACAAGATAAGAAATAAAAACCACATGATCATCTCAGTAGATGCAGAGAAAGTATTTACCAAGATCTAACATCCATTTATGATAAAAACTCAATAAAATGGGTATAGAAGGAAAGTACCTCAACATAATAAATGACAAACCCACAGCCAACATCATACACAATATTGAAAAACTGAAAGTCACCCTCTGAGAACAGGAACAACACAAGGGTGCCCACTCTCGCTTCTCTTATTCAACATAGTACTAGAGGTTTTGGTCAGAGCAACTGGACGAGAAAAAGAAATAAAAGACATCAAAATTGGCAAAGAAGAAATGACACTCTTGCTGTTTGCAGATGACAGGATTCAATATATAGAAAACCCTAAAGAATCCATCAGAAAACTATTAGAAATAATCAACAACTACAGCAAAGCTGCAGGGTACAAAATCAACTTACAAAAATCAGTTGTATTTCTATACTCTAATAATGAACTAATAGAAAGAGAACTCAAGAATACAATCCCATTTATAATCGCAACAAAAAGAACAAAATATCTAGGAATAAATTTAACCTCATTTAACCAAAGAGATGAAAGACCTATCCACTGAAAACTGTAAGACATTATCAAAAGAAATTGATGACATAAAGAAATGGAAAGATATTCCAGGACATGGATTGGAAGAATAAACATAGTCAAAATGTCCATATTGCCTAAAAAAAAATCTACAGATTCAACACAATCTCAATCAGAATCCCAATGACATGCTTCACAGAAATAGAACAAAGAATTCTAACATTCATATGGAACAACAGAAGACCCCAAATAGCTAAAGAAATGCTGAGAAAAAAGAACAAAGCTGGAGGCAGCATAATCCCTGACTTCAAATTATACTACAAAGCTATAGTAATCAAAACAGCATGGTAATGGCAGAAAAACACACAGATCAATGGAACAGAATTGAAAGCCTACAAATAAAACCACTCATCCTCAGATAGCTAATCTTAGACAAAGGAGCCAAGAACATACAATGGAGAAAGGAAAGTGTCTTCAATAGTGTGGGGAAAACTGGACAGCCACAAGCAAAAGAATGAAAGTAGACCATTAGCTTACACCATACACAAAAATTAACTCAAAATGGATTAAAGACTTGAAGGTAAGATGTGAAAACATAAAACCAGAAGAAAATACAGGTAGTACACTCTTTGACGTTGGTCTTAGCAGGATCTTTTCTAATATCATATCTACTCAGGCAAGGGAAACAAAGAACAAAATAAACAAACGGGACATCAGACTAAAGAGGTTCTGCAAGGCAAAGGAAACCAGGAACAAAACGAAAAGACAACCCACCAACTGGAAGAAAATATTGGCAAATCATATATCTGACAAGGGGTTAATCTTTAAAAAATATAAAGAATTCATATAACTCAATGACAAAAAAACAAGCAACCCAATCACAAAATGGGCAGAGGATATCAACAGACTTTTTTTTAAAAAAGATATACAGATTGCCAATAGGCACATGAAAAGATGTTCAGTATCACTTATCATTAGGGAAATGCAAATCAAAACTACAATAAGATATCACCTTACACCTATTAGAATGGCTATAATCACCAAGACAAAAAATATCAAATGTTGGTGAGGATGTGGAGAAAAGGGAACCCTCATACTGCTGGTGGGAATGCAAACTGGTGCAGCCACTATGGAAAACAGTATGGAGATTTCTCAAAAAAATCAAAAATAAAAATCCCATACAACCCAGCTATCTCACTATCGGGTATTTATCCAAAGAACTTGAAATCAACAATTCAAAGAGCCTTATGCACCCCTATGTTCACTGCAGCATTATTCACAATAGCCAAGACATGGAAGCAACCCACATGCCCATAGACTGATGAACAGATAAAGAAGATGTGGGGTGGGTGTGTGTGTGTATATACACACACACACAATGGAATACTACTCAGCCATAAAAAAGGCAAAATCATCCCATTTGCAACAACATGAATGGATCTTGAGGGTTTTATGTTAAGCAGAATAATCCAGAGAAAGGCAAACACTGCATGATTTCACCCATATATGGAAAATAGACACATGGACAAAGAGAACAGATTAGTGGCTACCAGAGGGGAAGGGGATGGGGGATGGGGATGAGCATAAGGGGTAAAGGGGCACATCTACATGGTGACTGACAAATAATATACAACTGAAATTTCACAATGTTATAAACTATTATGACCTCACTAAAATAATTTAAAAAGATGAATCTGGCAATAATGTTAAATATAAACCAGACAAGGGATTAAAGTGAGAGAAATTAGTTAAGAGAATACAGTAATATTTTAGGCAAGAGACAAGGATAGGCTGTAGAAACAACACTGGCAATAGAAACAAAAGCATCTAAACAGTAGCTACTACTGTATGCAACCACTGCAGACCTTCCATACAGTGAGAGGAAGGTATTTTCTCCAAATTAACAAAACAAAACAAAACGAGTAACGACTTTAACAAAATAAATGTTACCTTAGAATAATTTTCCGAGTTTACATGACAAATATATGCAGTGAACATTACATAATATATAATAAATCACTTCCATGTTTTTTATACCTAAGAAATTTTTAATTTATTTCAACTGAGATACTATAAAAATAATAAAAGTGTAACGACTTAAGGCTTAGTTTTCTTATACATTACTTGAAATAACTATGATTAAATACTACATCCTTACTGATAACGGTTTGCCTTTTTAATGAACGTAAATCATCAGTTTGAGTAAAATCTTAATTTCCTATCGATACTGACAAACTACTCCCCCTAAGAAAACTCTAAGCATTGCAAAGTGAATACTGAACACCTGTTAAAAATCAGTGTAAGTGACTCTGTGGAGCGATGTTTTTCTTTACAATGAAAACAAGAGGAAGATTATTTTTCTGAAAGTGGAGAAATTAGCCTCACCTTTTTCTTCAGGCTTTACAGGAAAATACTTCTTCTCTGCAGCTATCAGCTCAGGCTTTGGAGCTGAGGAGACAAACAAAGTCAATACTTTTTTTAAAAATAGTTTTAGAGCACAAAGATAATTCTACTACTAAAAAGTAAAGGTTAGTTCAAAAATAACATCACAGGAAAACAAGGTTTGACAGAAAGAACAAAATACCAGAACCACTAGGCTCCAAACCTAATCCTGCACGTGCCACTATTACCATGAGTAAGTAATAATTCTGCCATCTCGGTTCCTTCTATGTCAAATGAAGATGCTCATATCCTATACAACACCACTGTCCAGTAGAACTTTTTGTGATGATGGAAATATTCTATTTTTGTGCTGTCCAATATTGACTACTGAGACTTGAAATGTTGTTACTGTGACTGTGGAATTAAGTTTGTTATTTAATTTTAATTAATTTTAAAAGCCCCATATGCCTACTGGCTAAAAAGCCTCCAATACTAACTTCCGTAAAAATTACTTTTAACTTATGCTTTCCTTGCTCTGGGATTAGGTCAGCAAATACAAAGCTGAGACCATGGAGGAGGGGAGGACTTGCGTTAGTCTAAAAAAGAGCAAATCTTTCAAGAAAAATAAATTGCACTACCCTTGTAAAAATCAGAAATTAGGAGCTAGAACTTATAGAAACAGAAAAAAACCCAGATTATAAGACTTTAATCCCAAAAAAACTCTTCTAGGTGTACCAAAATTTATTCAACTGTTTAAAAAAATAAACTCTTCTAGTTTGTTTAACTCTTAGCACTGTCTCTGAAGGAAGAGTACATAAATAATTAGTATTGGTTTGAGACACTGACAAAAGGTAGAATAACTAATTGGCCAGGTCAACATATTAAATTTTCTAAACAGATTTAAACATAAGTCAATTTTCTTAACTCAAGATGACATGTAACTAAAGTATCCAAATTATTTTCAAGATCCCTATTTTATATAGTTTGTACTCTAAAAAAAGTACTGACAAATATTAATGTATGTAAACAATTAATTTTTATATATTTCTAAAAATGTATATATAGCTCATATTTGGCTTTTGCTAATAAAAGTAAATGGTTTACATAAGACCTAATTTCACCATTTTAGAACATACAAATAAGAAAAATAGCAAACTGACTAATGTGTTTCTTACATACCTGGACCCTTAACAGGAGGTGGTGGTTTCTTTGGTTTCTATTAAAATAAAAATGGTTAAAATAGTTGAACACTTACACATTAAATATTTGTAGTTAAAGTAAATTCTGATCATTAATAATCTAAATTACATGAACATCTCTCCTCGTCCCATCTCTGTCAAAAATTATAAAATAATAAGATCCTAATGACTCTATAAAAGGTCACTGACTAAAAATTTACTCTATTACAACAAATGCCTCCTTGATCAAAAATTAAACATTTCAAAAATTATCACTGAGTTGGATAAACCTAAAAAATCATAATGATGAGCAAAAATGTTCTGTCCTGCCTCCCCTAGTTTAAGATTTCTACAGATCATTTTACCCCTCTTTAATAGCTAAGTTCAGGGAGAAAAGAAAGGTGGCAGGGAAAGAGAGAGAGAGAGAGAGACTTTGTTTAAAAGAAAAAAAAGAATAGCTAATAAATATATCTAGCTTTAACTCTTGATTCTCCATAAGTCTCAAAGAAAAGTTTAAAGGCAAACGTCTGTTCTTTCTCAATTTATTCAAATTCTCTTGGGTTTATAAAGCATTCATTCATTTAAAGACTTAATTTAATGCCTTAAAAAACTTGATACATTTCTAAGTATGTAAATTTGCTTTTTCAAATTAAAAATAACTGATAATCAATACCGTGTAAACACCTAATAAAAGCCAAAAAAAATAATGTGTTCATTAAGAAGAGTATAAAAGTAAAGCACACTGAAGGCTGACTCTACACGGAATGAAATCCAGCAAAGAAAGCGCCTCCCTAAGACAGCATAAGCCTCCACTGAGTAACCTCTAGTAATTCACTTAACTAAACGAAAGATTGTAAAAGGTAAAGATTTCTGCACTGGCTTAAATCAAACATGGTAGACTGTTTTGCTGTGTGTCTGCTCTCTAACTCTCTTTCCTTCTATTTTAAAAACCCAATTACATTCATCCTTCCATGGGGGAGAAAAAGGGATCAAGCTGTAGGAAAGCACAAGATCACTGACCAATGACAGGCTCCCTTTACTCACTGTGAGAAGGAAGATAGATATACTAAATCCTGTAAGGAGGCAAAGACTGCTTCTTACCCTCTCAAATATGTGCTAACAGAATAATAACATCAACAGTACCTTAAAATAAAGATTTTCAACAAAATTAAATAAAAATATAATTTCTTCCAGACAAGTGCTAATTTGTCCAACTAGTATGGCTAGCCTTTTTTCTTTTAATTATAATAAAGTAATGAAGTCTAAGGTTACTTTTCAACATAATCGGGGGGAAAGAAAAAAGAAAACCAGGAATAAAGCACAGAAGTGAAATACTGTTTTGTTTTACTATAATTCAAGTTAACTTTTACTGAACATATAAACCTGAAACCCCCTCATAAAATTATTTAGTAACAACGCAAAAAACCTGTTTTTTAAGAAATACTGGCAAAAGGTTCTTTAAACTATTATTATCATCATTGAAAAATAAAAGCTTACTGGAAAGTCCTTATCCAGTTCACTTATCTGAAGAGCAAAATTATCTGGAAATACTCCTTCTTTACCATTAAGTTCACCCTTCCACCAGCCAGCTTCTCCAGTCTCCTAAAACGCAAAACAAATAATAATAAATAATAGGGGTTATCTTTAAATAAGGAAAAAGTTTACAACGAAATGAATTTCATTATTTTTACAACAAAAAGACCTAAGCAGATCATGAGGTCCTTCTAAAAGAAAATATCCCCCACAGATTACTTCTAGTAGTAGTTATAAAATTGAGTTTAATTTTTTAAAATATGTCAAATAATTTCAAAATTCAATTTGCAAGCATAAAATGTTCTCAGAGGGAGAAGAGAGAGGAAAAAGGAAAGGAAGTGGGAGAGAAGGGTAGAGAGAATATGAATTTCCAAACTGTATCTTACTTAACATTCTTCTCAATACTTTATATACTAAAAATTAATCACATTATTCATTTGCTTTAGAAATTAACAAGATCTTCTACCGTTCCTTCCAATACCACCCTTCCGTAAGAAATTAGGTGTTATCAGTCCAAACTGTATGAAAATTAAAAGTTACATACACTAAACCATCTAATAAAGTCAATTTAAAATAACATGAAAAATTTGAAAAATTATTTTATAGGGTTATAGCAAAAAAATATATTTACACTTTTCCTTTACAAATACAAATTACAAAGTTATTATAGGATTCTGTCCACAACCCAATGCTACTGAATTTTTTTCTTTTGCCCTAATTCATTCCAAGTTATAAAACTACCTCACTCTTTGAAATAACTATCATTTTCCACAATATGAAGTTTCATAACCATTTACATACTGATGAACCTTTAAGTTGTTTCCTTATTTTCTTTCTTTTTCTTTTTATATTACAAACAATACAACAAATAGTAGATGGGGAAAAAATGGACTGAGATGGAATAGCAAGTGAGAACAGAAACCCGGTAGCGGAGGTTAGAGAAAAAAAAAACACGATGGCAAAAATAATTCCCAATATATCAATTATGAACAAAGATAGACAATAAAAGTTTGCTCAAAAAAAGAACTTTCTGAGCACTTACTATGTGCCAGGTTCTCAGGACACAGAAAGAAAGAGACTAGACAAAGTCCTAGCTCTTCTAGAGCTTACACTCTAGGGGGAATGCAAGAACACTGAAAAATACTTGTGAATAAATTAAATGATTCACTGAAACACTGAGAAATATCTTACCTTACTTATCAAATGGATTATCTCTCCTTCTTTAAAAGTAAGTTCATCTTCATTAGTACCTTCATAGGCAAATAATGTTCTACAATATTCCTTAGCTAAAATAAAGAATGTAAATAATGTAGCATATATAAATTGAGTCTTTCAACAAATACTTATTAAGCCGCTATTTTGTATAAAGAAATGTACACTAGAAACTATTACAGATGAATTTAATAATTCTGGCCAATACTATATGTTGAATTAAGTAACAATTCCATTAATCACTCATTCAAACAGTTACTAAGTGCCTACTAGGTTCCAGGCACAGTTCTAACTGCAGGGGGGACATCAACAAAGCATACTAAAATTCTTAACCTCATGGTGCTTACATCCAGTAGAAAAACTTCATTCAAAAGCTTACCTTTAATTTTACCTTCAGCGTCTGTTTTTGTTATCTCCACACTCTGAGTTTTGGATCCTAGTGACTGTATGTTTAAGGGCTACGATAGAAAAGAATGGCATCAACTATGTTAAGTCAGATTAAAGATAATATTGTTAAACAAAATTTCCATTTACAGTTATCCAGCTTTCCCTAATGGTACTTATAATCAGGTTAGTAACATGCCTGAAAACTCTGCAATGAAAAAGATGAAGGTTTCAAAAGCTACAAAATAACAGCTCAGAATTTCTAATTTTTAAAACTCTGTATCTTAAGGATAATAAACATACTCTGATACCCATAATATAGCATAGTGATTTAATTTCAGAACCTCTAAAATAAATAAATAATAAGAGCATTTGAAAATTTCCTATGCACCAAGCCCTGAGCTAAGCACTTTACATACATTATAAGCTAATCCTCCCCAGAACAATCTGCATAAAGTAGGCACTAGCATTGAGTCCTTTTACAGATTAGGAAGCAGTTAAGTAACCTGATCACAATAACAGTAATTTAGTAGTGGAGCCCAGACTGAACCTAGAAAGTCTGACTCCAGGAAGTGGGCTCTTAAACTTCCTTACAATAAGACAGAAAAGAAAGACTTTATACTTCATTGCTGCTATCTGAATGAAAACGTTTAGGTAATGTTCCAATTCTTATTCCTATAGTCTAGTAGACAATTTTCCATTGTAATTGACTACACTAAGTCCTTCACCACCTCATATTAGTGCTTTCTTGAGTTCTCGCCCCAGAAATAACACTACATTTTAACCTTAGATTTCATTAAAAATCTGAACAAACTGCTAACTTACCTATCACTGTGTATTCTATTTAACTTTTAAGATATTCAGTTTAATTTCTCCCAATTCTAACTACCATGTCTTCCAATCTAGTGTCACCTACAAACACAGCAAATGTGTTCCCTACTTTATCAATGCCTAGATCAAAGATCAAAGCAAGCCTCAGAAGGCCATCATACAGGGTGACCCTGAGACTAGTCTCACTAATAACAACCCTTGAGTCATGGGCATTATAAACAGCAACTGAAAGATTACTAGCGTAATCGTTAATCAAATAAAGTTACTCAAGATAATCATAGGCTTTAGAGTCGGAAAAGGGCCCCAGATCATCTAGTCTAACATGCCTCTTAATGGAGACACGCTTCTCCAACATTCGTAGTTGTTATATGGCTACACAGCACCATTCCAAAAACCACAAGAATTCCAATCTTTACCTTTAAAACCAAGAATCAATTAGGCCCCATAATCTTAATGCCAGACAGTCTCAGAGCTAGGAGAGGACAGGGCAGAAAGTACAAGTTCTCTTTCTGAATGCAAATCATTATTAGATGAGAAAATACATAGTAAGCCGGGAAAGAAAAAAAACATTGAAATGAACCACTTTAAGAGTAAACTTCACAATATATTTCACCTACCAAAACATAGTCTTATAAGTCAAGTGTAGCTAAACTAGGCAAGTAAATACAGAAATACTTTAAACTCTTAAGAGTTAAATACAGACACACAAATGAGAACCAAAAGGGAAACAACGCCCTAAAAGTCAAGGGAAAAGCCTCCTATCTGAAGCCAGAGCTCAGTCTGCAGCTCCAGGGTGTTGACATTAGAAAGGGCTTTGAAATACATGTTTTAAAGACTGTAGCTATTTTTCTTCCAAAATAGAAATTTAAGGATTTATTTTAAAACCTCATTAAATCTTATAATTTATGGTACATTCACTTTATTTCACAACACCAGTGAAATGCTAATGAAAAATAAAGTTCTCCATATATTTAGAGAGGGAGAGGAGATTTCACCATTGCTGATAATCCCAAGGAAAGTTAAACAGCGCCTAATTAACTATTAAGTTGTGAACTTAACAGCTGCGACTATCTCATTGTGAATCCATTTTAAAATGGCCCACTTTAGGCCTACTTCAAATTAAAGAAAAAATATGTAATTTTAGCTTCAAAACGCAAAAATAACGCAACAAAATTTGTCTTTTCTTACAGTACGATAACTAAAAACTCAAACTTCCACTGAGAAAAGTTTGCGTTAAATTTACCAAAAAAATCCTAATTTCATAAGAATCAAATATAAACTTTAATCACTGTAAACTTGAAAAGAGTTTCTCATTTATAATAAATTATTCATGATCTCAAAAAAAGGAAACGCAGTAAGATTTGCAAACTCACTTTTACGTTTTAAAACACTTAACAAGAGAATAAATGGAGTTAATCTGAGTAAAATTCATCAATACTACCTTTTCTGGTTTTTTCTCTTCTATTTCACTATTGGATGTTCTTGTCCTAAGTTTCACAGAGCCTTCTTTAAAAATATCTCCAAATCCAACTCCTCGAATTTTCTTTGGCTGTGTAACTAATCCAGGTGCAGTTTCGCTCCCACTCCCAGGAGAGGGTAAAGGTGAGGTAGGCCCAGTCAAAACAGTTTCTGAAAGAAGAATTTGTTTTTGATGAAAGAATGACAAAAATCTTGACATTCTTCTTCCATAGTGTTTACATTCTATACTTCCTAATAAAAAATAGTAGAATAAAAATAACAGATTAGGGGCCGGGCCAGTGGTGCAGTGGTTATGTTCGCACATTCTGCTTCGGTGGCCCAGGGTTCACTGGTTCAGATCCCAGGTGTGGACCTATGCACAGCAGAGGAAGATGGGCACGGATGTTAGCTCCGGGACAGTCTTCCTCAGCAAAACGAGAACTGACAGCAGATGTTAGCTCAGAGGTAATCTTCCTCAAAAAAAAAAAGATAAATAAATAATAATGATAAATTAAATGACTGAGTACTAAAATGCCCAAAAGAATAAGATGCATTTTATACTAATTTTTGGATACTACTTAAAATAATAACAATTTTAGGTATTTTAATTAGTAAAATGTTAATTAATAAATCCAGGACATAATAATAAATCCAGGACATAAAAATAAATCCATAATAAATCCAGGACAAGGTCCTTAAGAGCATGTCAAAATTTACAGTTCTTCGACAAAGACGACGTAAGACAAACATAAAACAAGTCTGAAACATTAAAGAGATAAAGTTAATCATTTTTAAAAGTTATACGATTCAATCTGATCAAAACTAGGGTGAGTTTCTGAAGGTAAAAAGCAGCAATACTAGCAAATTTTTATTTTAAAAAGTCAACAGTTCAAGATCTATCATTTTACCTCAGAGGTGACATAATGTAAGTCTAAATTGAAAGCAGTCAATGAAAACTTAAATTGTAATACTAATTTCTTTTTTTTTTTCTGAGGAAGATTTGCCCTGAGCTAACATCCTTGGCCAATCCTCCTCTTTTTCCATGTGAGCCACAGCCACAGAATAGCTGCTGACAGACAAGTGGTGCAGGTCTGCCTGGGAACCAATCCTGGGCCACCAAAGTGAAGCTCACCAAACGCAGCCACCAGGCCACCAGGGCTGGCCCTGAAAAACTTTTAAAGACAGTTTAACATTATATGGATAAGAAAAGTTGTTTCTACATTCTTGCTGCAAAAGTTCTTATTTATAGGCTTCAATGAGTCCATGAACAGCCCCCTGGAAAATTGTGTGGATATTTTTTCAGTTCATTTTTCTAGGTAAAAGAAACACAGCTCTTAAGAGATTCTCAAAGGACCTTATAATCTAAGAAACAAAGTTCTAGAGTAAATTATCCAAGAAAATTCCAGAAACACTTCAGAATGGGGGGGAGGGGCACGGAAAAATACATGATATCAGTCATTGCACTAAAGAAGTCTGTTAAAGTTTAACAGTAAGAATAACAGCAGGGGTAATAAAAATGGTAGTTACCATTTATTCAGGATTTACTCTGTGCCAGGCGCTTGCTAAGCACTGTACGTGAATGACAGGTAATTTACATAACCATCCACAGGCTTAACATTAAGCACTATTACTCCTCATTTTGGAAATAAGTAAACTGGGCAAAGAGATGTCAAAAACTTTCCCAAGGCCATACAGGTAGTAACAAAGCCAACATTTGAACTGAATTCTAGATGACCCCAAAACCAGTCTTAAAACATTTTAATATAATGTTTCCAACAACAAAAGCCTCCAATTACACATTTGAAAACATGTGCGAAGTAGTTAACAGAAACTTGTGTGAACTTAAGAAATGTAATGCTAACAAGTACAGTGATCTACTCTAACGACTTTCAATATTAGCCTAACCCACATACATTTTTTGTAATATATTTTAAATCAACTTCATTGAGCGAATGTTTACAAACAATAAAATGAATCCATTTTAATTGCACATTCCAATAATTTTTGACAAATGTATGTACCACGTAACCACAACGATCAAGATATAGTCACCCCAAATCTTCATCCTGTCCTTTTTAGAGTTTCAAATAAATTTAATCACATAGCACGTACGTCTTTTGTCTGCTTCTTTTGCTAAGCAGAGTATGTGTAAGATTCATCCATGCCGTTCCATGCATCTGTACTTCATTCCATAAAAAACCATTCCATATGGTTTTTCTCCTTTAAACTATGAATATGGTAGATTATATTAACTTTTGAATGCACGAGATAAACCCCATTAGTCATAACGTATTAACTTTTACATATTTTGCTGGATTTGATGTGCGGATTTATAGCTTGCATCAAATTTGGAAATGTTTTAGCATTCTTTCTTCAAATATTTTTTGTCCTCCCTCTCTCTCATCTCCATTTGAGACTTTAGCTACACATATGTTAGACCATTTAAAATTATCCCAAGTTGCAGAAATTTTTTACAGTCTTTACGCTCTTTGTGCTTCACTCTGCATAGATTCTATTGCCACATTTTCAAGTTCAATGATCTTTTCTTCAATTGTCTAGTCTACTGTTAAAATTTCACATGAAGGAATTCATTTCTGATAGTTTTCTTCATCTCTAGTAGTTCCATTTGATTATTTATGTTTAATAACTTCTATTTCACTCTTCATCATGGTCACATTTTCCATTGTATCCTTGAGTATATTGAGCATTTCTATTATAGTTATTTTAACATCTTTGTTTGTTAGTCCATCATTTCTGGTTCTCTAATAAGTAATTTTTCTTCCAGATTATGGGCCACATTTTCCTACTTCTTGATATAGAGCTAGTAGTTTATTTTATTTAATGTTGTTGAGTGCTAGATTTTATTGTAATCCTTTAAAAACCAGTGATTCTCAACCTGAGATGATTTTGCTCCCCAAAGCACATGTTGCACTGTCTTAACACACTTCTGGTTAGCACAACTGAAAAGTGCTACTGACATCTAGTGGGTAGAGATATGGGATAATTGTAAAAATTCTGTAAGCACCAGACAGCCCCCACCCAGAGCAAAGAGTTATCCAGCTGAAATATCATCAGTGACAAGGTTGAGAAACCCTGCTTTAAAGAGTGCTGATTTTTTTCTAGCAAACAGGTAAGTTACTTGCATGTTAGTTTTAAGCTTTTTCAGGGCAGAACGAGAATAGTCACCATTTTAAGGTGAATTTAGCCCCATTTCACCCTTTACTGAATTGCCCATGTATTCAATGAAGTCTTTCAAATCCCACTAGAGAGAATTCAAATAATTCTTGACCTTGCATAAAACCAGGAATTATTCATGTTAATTCCCAGTAACTACTTTCCTCACAAACTGTTCATGTCTCACCTTGTGGGGTTTCACTCTACATCTTCACAGATTGGTATTCAGCCAAACACTCAAGGCAACCAGTACTCACATTTCTGGAGCTCTTCTCTACATCTCTCTCTCTTCAGGTATTCAGCTCCACAAATTCTAACTACCCTGGGTTCCCTTAACTCAGATCTCTAACTCCTCAACTCAGCAAAACTGACAACCTTCTGCTGAGGTTCCCTCTTCCTGCACTGCAGTCCAGAAATTACCTCTTGGCAGAAATCCAGGCCAATGATAAGGTTTTCTTGTTTCTTTCCCCTTTTCTCAAGAATCTCAGTCCTGTGCTGTCTGAAAATATTTGTTTCCTATATTTTGTTCAATGTCCCAGTTTGTATGATAGGAAGGTAATTCCACATGGTCTTGCTCCCTCATTGCTAGAACTGTAGTCTATATTCTGTAATACCTAGCTTCAATAACCAGACTGCCATATTCAGGCACAGAGTATATGAGGTACTCATCTGAGAGGCCTTTTAAACTGAAACAATCTATGATATTAATAAGTCAAAGACTGATAAAGGCAACTTCAGCAGATGATTCTAAGGTGCAATTTTCAGTTTGCATATTTGATTACGGCCATAAAATAAAAATTTTAGATTTAGTGACTATAAATTTTACTAAAGTCATGAAAACATTTATCATTAAAATAAATGCCTAGATAACAAAAATATGTAGTACTTATATATAGGCTGATTATCTTTTGGCTCATTGAAAATTGTCAGAAGTACTACAATGGCTATTAAATCAATGGTTCGAAGGCAGCCTAGTGTAGTGGTAAAGCACATGAACTCTGGAGTCAAACCCTCTTGATTCATATCTCACCTCCTCCACTGGATGTGCCTAGTTTCTTCGTCTGTGAAAAGGATACTTCACAGCATTCCTACGAGGATTAAATTAACAGATTCCTGTAAAGTGCCTAGAACAGTGCCTAGCTCAGTGCATACTATTTTTAAAGAGTTTAAACAGGTCTTATTGAGAACGATTCAAGTAAAAGAGAGTATGATCACACAGAAGGAGCAAAAAAATAAAAGGGAAAAACATCTTAGCCACTAAAAGGAAGAAAGGGGAGCTGGGGGAAGAAAGGAGGAGAAGGGGACAAAGAGGGGGAAGGAAGGGCAACAGGTCATGTCATAATCAGACAAACAGAAAGCTTACCCATATGGTATTTCTAATATTTTTATGTGCACATGCTTAACAACCAGATTGTCCTTGAATTGCTAAGCTTGTAGAAAATTACATCTGCATTCTGTGTGTGGCACTGTCAGTCATCAAACATAACACAAGTCTTCCTGTTAAGCCTAGAACTCTCACTTCCTTCCTTTCTCATTAAATCTCTACAGCAAACGCTACTTGATGGTTTATATCTCCAGATAAAATGACTTAAAACGACCAAGAGTACCAAAATATAATTACTTCTTGAAAAAAAATAAGAACCTTTATGTGAGCTGCACTATGTGCTGAAGAAAAATAATACAAAGTAGAAACTTGATTAAAAATACAAAGCATTTAATGGAAGCAAACCAAGTTGATTATTAACGTGAATGGGGAACTAATGCAGGGTATCTTACATTAAGTTAGAAACATGTAAACCAAGTAGAAGAACTAGGAATCTACTAAAGTTGCTGGCATAAATTGCCCCTCTTTTTATTCTAGAGAAGAACATCTTTCACCATCATTCAAAGATTTTTAAGATAATCCTACATTTCCTAAGAAAATGTGAAGTGTGTGTTAACTGGACTTAGAATCTGTATTCCTTAGTTTCTAAAAAGAATCTTTAGAAAGAGTGTTGGGCTTTAACAGTAACTTATATAGACTCTTAACATATCACCAGTAAAAGCATCGAAGCCCCAGAACAATCTTCCTTGCAAAGCTGCTCACCAGGAGGAGGAGTTTAAGGTGAATGCTAATGTGGGACCACAGACACCAAAGTAAATCATCCACCACCTTAACTCTTGGAGTCTAGGTTGGAGATCACCAAATTTCTGCCTACCACCTTTGGCACATTGAGTGTACACCACCATTCCACAAGGATCCTGTGCCACACTAGCAATAAGCACTATCTTCTTTTCTAGAAATAAAATAAGCAAATGAAAGCTCCACTAACTCCTCCTAAGAGAATGAATTCTTTCCACCCAAGACAGGCCAGAACTCCTGAAGAACAATCCATCAAGGTTTCTTAAACATTTTGTGCCATGCATCCCTCTAGTAGCCCAGTAAAGGGCTCAAAACATTTAATAATCCCTGCTGGGACCTTTACAGTCTCCTCAAAATTCTGACCTCTCCACTTTGTACCTCATTCTTAGCATCTCTCATTTCTTTTTTTTTTTTTTTTTTTTGAGGAAGATCAGCCCTGAGCTAACATCTGCCACGAATCCTCCTCTTTTTGCTGAGGAAGACTGGCCGTAGGCTAACATCCATGCCCATCTTCCTCTATTTTATATGTGGGACACCTGTCACAGCATAACTTGCCAGGCAGTGCCATGTCCGCACCTGGGATCCAAACCGGCGAACCCTGGGCCGCCAAAGTGGAATGTGTGAACTTAACCGCTGCGCCACCAGGCCAGCCCCATCTCTCATTTCTTATAGAAGAAATCAAAAGTCAGATATCTCTCCATCAGCTTCTCAGCACTAACTCTAATTTATCTCCAATCACTTGAGACTAATCATGATACCTATAAATCAATCTCGTTCCCTCCTCCTTCTGGGTAAATCCTGTTCTGCTGATAATCCCCATTCTTCTAAATTTGCATCTTCAACCTTGCCCTCTCTACCTTTGCCATTAGCACTTAAAAATGATCAAGACTTTTCCTTCTTCAAAAAAGAACAGGGCCAGCCCCAGTGGTCCAGTGGTTAAGTTTGGCACACTCTGCTTTGGTTCCAATCCCAGGCACAAAGCAACACCACTCATCTGTCAGAGGCCATGCTGTGGTGACAGCTGACGCACAAAAAGAGGAAGACTGGCAGCAGACATTAGCTCAGGGTGAATCTTCCTCAGCCAAAAAAAAGGGACAAAAACATTCCTGAATATATGTTGTCCTTAACTGCTGCACTGCTTTATACTTACTCCTCTCCAATGTCTCAACTCCCTTCATCCTCAGTTCAGCTTCTGCCTCAATCACTTCTTTTTACTGCTTTGGTTCAGGTCATTAATAATCTCTTCATCCCTAAATTCAGGATTTCATTTTATTTCTTATCTTACTTAACCTCACAGCAACATGTTATTGTCCACAGCCTCCCTGAAAAAAACCTCTTCTTTTGACTACTCATAGGTTTCCTCCTAGCTCTCTCTGTCTTCTTGGTCTCCTTCTTAGGCACTCTATCTCGGCCCATACCATAAACATTGCTACACAGGATTCTGTCCTAGGCTTTTTTCTTTTTTCACTCTAGACGTTCTCCCTAGGTGATCTCATCTAAACTTCATGGTTTCTTATACTACCTAAAATTTTGTGAAGTCCCAATTTTGGACATCCAACCAAATTTTTCTTCTAAGGTTTCAGACCCATCTATACAACTGATTACCAAATACCTTCACTTGGATGCCCACACACACCTACAGAACTCAGACTCAACATCTCCAAAAGGGATTCATCTTCTCCCTTCTCTGCGAATGACATCTCCATCTTCCCATCTTATTGAACCAAAATCCTGGTAGCCATTGACTCTCTTTCTTAGTCATTCCCCATATCCCATCATCACAAGGTGCAGTTCTATATACGACCTATTTACCTCCTATTCTACCCATGTTTCTCCATTCCCATGATCATTCCTCTAGTTTAGGCTAATACTATTTCTACCTGAATTATCAAAACATTCTCAACTAGTCTCACTACCCCAGTCTTACGCATCTCCAATCCACTCTCGACACAACAATTCACTCTGTACACTGCAACAAAACCAATTTACGATCATCAGTCACTTAACAATAGGGATGGCTTCTGAGAAATGTGTCATTAAGTGATTTCATAGCAGTGTGAACATCAGAGTGTACATATGATACTAATCTTATGGGATCACCATCATATATGCAGTCCATCATTGAGTTGCATGAGTCATGCATCATCTAAAAAACAATCTGATCATTTCACGCCCCTCTAAGGCTTCCCTGACTTGATTAGCATTTCTGTAATGCCTTCTTCAGCATGACCCAATAATCTCTCCAGCCTCAATATGTACCACATCCACCTATCCATTCTACAATCCCTCTAAACTGAATCTCTTTCAGTATCTTGAAATTGCTGTGCTTTTTCTTTACCCTTTGCCACATACTTGCCTAGGGGTTTCCTAACCGTTCTGGGATCTCAATCTGTAACGTCCTCTGGGGTACATTCTCTCATATCCTCCCAAGTCTGGGTTAGCCCTCTTACATACATCTATAGCACCCTGAACTTTCCCGTCACAATTATTTCTCATGTTGAATTATAATCACTTGTTTAAGTCTTTTCTTTCCCAATGGATCAAAAGCTTCAAATATGGGGAAGAATCATGCCTATGCTGCTTATTACTGTATTCTCAGAACCTTGCACAATATGCTCAACAATAAGCACTCAATATATTGATTGAACAAATACATGAATGTTGAATTAACTAAATAGTAGTATTTATATTTACAATTTTAAATTTCAGATTTGGGAAGGCACTATCTCCATGGGAAATGCCACTGTACCAATATATCACTGTTCATAACTCTCACAGGGCTGAAACTACATGAAATGACAGTTTTATAGGCATAATTAAAAGAAATTTAAGAGAAGACAACAAGCAAACAAATGGACTAAAATAGTGAGAATTACCTAATACCCACACCCCCATATATTAAATAGCATCATAAGTAAAAAGATGAGAACAGAATTCCAATTATGATTTTACCACTCAATTGTTAAATCATCTCAGAGTTACAATTCCTTCACCTTTAAAATGCGGGTGACACTAACCTCCTCAAAAGTTATGAGGATTTAATGTGACAAAGTGTTTGAAAAGTTCTCTGTACACCTGTACAAAACACTATTCATTCACTCATTGAGCATTAATGTGCCACTATTCCAGAAACTGGGCATGCAGCAGTGAAAACAACAAAATATATATTCTAACATGGGGATAGACAGACAGTTAAGAAAATAAATAAGGAATAACAACAAATGAATCAAAGAAAGATCAAAGAAGATAAGGGAATTAAAGAGTGGGGGATGGGAGCTTTTTGCTGTCTTATACAGAGTTGTCAAGAAAGGCCTCACTGAAAGTGACTTCTGAGCAGAATCCTGAAATCAGACGGAAAGCCATAAGGACCTCTTAAAGAAGAACATTCCAGGCAAAGGTATACAGCAAGTACAAAGGCTATGGGACAGGAATGTTCTCGACATCTTCAAAAAACCATAGGGAGACCAATGTGAACAAAGCAGAGAGTTAAGTAGGAAATGAAGTCAGAGAGGTGAGGGGAGGTACATGGGGGTGCCAGATCAAGGAGGGCTTTGTAGCCAATTTAAAAAGACTATTGCTTTTACTCTAAGTAAAATGTATAGCTATTGGAGGGTCAGCACTTTAACACTCAGTAGGGAGATAATGGCAAATAGGCAATTGCAATTATACAGCAAAACATAACTTATACCAGGGTAGCTGCAGTGGAGGTGGTAAAAGAAAAGAGATTCTGTACATTTATTGAGTTAGTGACAAAATCTGTTAACGAATCAAATGTAGAGTGTGAGAGTAAAAAGAATAAAAAATGGATCCAATTCTTTGTCTAAGTAAAAGAAGGATGGAGTTGGCATTAACTCAGATGAGGATGACTCTATAAAGAAGATCTGGGTACAGAGAAAAGGGCAGATCAGTTTTGCCCATCTTAACTTTAAGATGCCTATTAGACATCTAAATGGAGACTTCTGATAGGCTTAATGTGGGGAGAAGATTTATACAAGGGAGGAAAATACCGGTAGATATAGTCACCGGCCTTAGAGAATAAGGGGAAAACAGAAAGCAAGTCCTACTAAGCAAATAAATGGAATCTGAAAGGTGACAAGAGGACACTCTAGACAAGAAAGGTTGGCAGATGTGACAAAATGAAAAAGGAGTCATTTTACTATAAAAATGGAAATATAACACTTCCCTAGAGAAGCAACACTTTTCCTGAAACTGAATATTAAGATATTTATCTTGAGATTTTATACAGGAAACACCGAGTAAAAGAACAGATTATGAATTCACCACATTCCTACAAAAAATATAATAGTGGCTTTCTTATAACTTTTACTCTACAGTTCTTCAATAAAAACTGAGCACATAAAAATAAATTACCCATGAAGGCTCAGTAATAATATCTATCTATTGCCTAACATCAGAATGCTCTTCTTAGTAGTTAGCTAGAGTTTAATTCATCAAACCAAGAACATCATTTCATATACTTCAGTTTATTGATTAAGAGAAGAGCTCTACGAAATGAAAGGAGTATAAGGAGAAACTATAAAATCATCAAATATGATGAATATGGCATTCCAATTTGTAAGCAAAAAATAACATTTTATAATATACAGTCAACTGTAATTCTTGTAACAGCTACTAGACACATACCATATTTTACTGACTAAAAAGACTGCCTGCCAAACACCAATTACAGACAGAGGATGTTACACTTTGTTAGCACACAAGAATAGAAGGCATCAATTCTTTAAGTCATAATGCATAAAATCAAATTCTTAAATTAAAACTTAGAGAATTATACACTTTTATCATTAAAGTTTTAAAGTCCTTATAAAACACTCACTTCTTGGCAGTCACATCAATATGCAAAAACTTTCTGCCTAAAAATTAGAGTTTAAAAAAAAAGGAATTATAGTGTACTTCAACCACTGACTGCCCACCCCATAATCACAAAGCTCCACATTTAGAATGTGCTGTTATTGTAAAGGGGTTAAGCAAGCAAGGAAGTACATTTTTAACAGATATAATTCTGCAAGGTTACTAAAATTCACAGAAGGCTGAACAATGCAAAAAAATGCCCAAAGTATTCATAATTATAAAAGTAATGAACTATATCCAAATTTAAATTCAACTTCCTTTGCTAGTGGTCCCACAGAGAGTTGAAATTTTGTACAAACTCAAAGGGCTCAGCTTAGATGGCATCATAAAAATCACTTTGCCATAAGCTTTAATTTAAACTAAATTTTAATATTAAAAATAAATATCAGAAAATCCAATACCTATAAAACATAAGAAATACCAATAGGCATCAGAAGTAATTCAGGGAAGAGTTTTCTAAGTAAGTTCACCATTAAATTTTATTTAACCTAGAGGTTTTCAGTTCTTATGTTTGTTCCCTAACAGTTTTTATGCATCCTTGAAACATAAGTCTGACTTCAGAATTGATACCATGTATTCTCAAGTAAGTATAACATAAAATAGTAAACTATTTGTTATGATTCCTCTATTTACTCCTATCTCAATGATTTTCTATCTTTCAATGGAATCAGCATTTGCACTGAAGTTAATTTCAGTGTCCCAATCTGCCTACTTCCAACTCCCAGAAATAAAAACTACTCTGCCAAACACAACTTTATCATGTCACTATTGAAATATGGTTAACTCCACATAAAAAGCAAAGTCTGCATAAAATGGTCAGGTGAACTTCAACAAGGGTGTCAAGGTCACTCAATGGGGAAAGCACAGTCTCTTTAACAAATGCTGCTGGGAAAAGTGAATATCTAGACGCAAAAGAATGTAGTTGGACCCATACATTTAAACCATATACAAAGATTCACTCTAAATAGATTAACAACATAAAACCCAAAAGTCCTAAAAGAAAACACAGGGGACAAGCTTCATTAACAGAGGATTTGGCAATAATTTCTTAGACATGACACTAAAAGTCCAGGCAACAAAAGAAAATATATACAATTGAGACTGCGAACATTAAATTGAACTTTTCTACATCAAAGGGTATGCTCAACAGAATGGAAGAAAATATCTGCACATCATTTACCTGACAAAGGATTAATGTCTAGAATATATAAAGAATTCCTACAACTCAACAACAAAAAACATCTTATTAAAAAGACTTGAACAAACATTTCTCCAAAGATGATATACAAACGGTAGGCATACGAAAAGATGCTCAACATCACTAATCATTAGAAAACTGCAAATCAAAATCACGAAGAGATATCATCTCATACCCAGTAAGATGGCTAATACCAAAAAAAAAAAACAGAAAATAACAAGTGTTGCTATAGATATGGAGAAATTAGAACCCCTATACACTGTTAGCGGAATTGTAAAATGGTACAACTATGGAAAATAGTATGGCATTTCCCCAAGAAATTTAAAAACAGAACTACCATATAATCCAGCAATCCCACTTGTGGGAATATATCCGAATTGAAAGCAGGACCTTGAAGAGGTATCTGCACACCCATGTTTTAGCATTATTCACAATTGCCGAAAGGTGGAAGCAGCTGAAATGCCCATCAACGGATGAATGACTAAACAGAATGTGGCATACACATACAATCGAGTAGTATTCAAACTGAAAAAAGGAAATTCTATCACATGCTATAAGATGGACAGACCTTGAGGGCATTATGTTAAGTGAAACAAGCCAGTCACAAAAAGACAAATACAGTCATGTACCACTAATGTTGCAGTCAATGACCGACCCCATACACGACAGTGGTCCCATACGATTAGTTCCATGTAGCCTAGGGCTGTAGTAGGCCGTATCATCTAGCTTTGTATAAGTACACTCTATGATGTTCACACAACGACAAAATCACCTAATGACACATTCTCAGAATGAATCCCTGTCGTTAAGAAAAGCATGCATGTATGGTATGATTTCATTATCTAAAGTATTAGATTTCAGTATCTAAAGTAGTCAAATTCAGAAACAGAAAGGAGAATGGTGGTTTGGGTGGCAGGGAAGGAAGAGAGGTTTAATGGGTATAGAGTTTTGATTTTGCGAAGTGAAAAAGTTCTGGAGCTCTGATGCACAATAACACGAATACATGTACTACTACTGAACTTTATACTAAAGAATGATTAAGATTTTTTTATAACGATTAACAATTTTTCCAAAAAAGTCTGTATAGAGGAAAACAAGGGAAAGAACGATTAGAAGGGAAAAAACAGGAGTTTAGAAGATAACATCCAAGCCAAGAACGTTGCAGAGGTGCAGACTATATTTCTAATGTTTCTTGGAACATTTCGGAAAAGATGAAAATTTGCAAATTCAGGTAAGTGGCAAACGATGTGTTCAGTTTAGAAATATTTTCCACCAACACTTCTTATACTCAGATCATTTCACTCTAGATTCAGATATATTTATTGGAGTTCATATTTGTCTTACCCCCCAGAGGCCTGGAACTTAAGATTCTGGACTGCAGAGGGGACTCTGTACCCTCACAAAACCAACATATAGCTCTTAGCACATAGAAGGCTTAAGAAATAATCACTTGATTAAACTGGTCTCTACTTATACCTAAGTTCACATATTTTATTCTAAAAATTAGAGCAGAGTTACAACTATTCATCAAACTAATTTATACCTTCACTCTATTACTTATTAATTATTACTAAAATTGATTACTAAAACCCTCACTGGAAATGCTGGTATTATTTATAGTTAACTGGCAATTTTTCCTCAATATCTCATTCATTATTCCTAGCTCTCATTACTAGATCTGCTATATAGTATTTACTTCCTAACACAAATTAACAGTATTTTACAACTATGTAAAGTAACACATTTTTCCCTGTCACTTTCTAAAATTCCAAGATCTCTTCTGTGAACTCTTCAGAAATTGACTTCATACTCTTTTTTTCCATACCCATTACAATCTATTGATAACACCAAAGATTATAATATTGCTTTTTAAAGATTAATCCTTTCATGAATGAATACAAAAGAAAATATACACAGGCAATATAATTGAAACTTGCAAAGTATAAATAACTAAAACCTGTAAGAAAAATTAAACTCCCCTAAAAGTAAAGCACACTCAATTACTGATTTCATTCATTTCTATGGCTGATAGGTTTAAAAATGAAATCAACGCAGACTCTAGAATGTACCCTGTATTATGAAATTGGAATTAGAGGTACCAGTAGCAATGGGTAGGCAGATAAGTAGATAGATGAATGAATGATAAGTAAAGAGATATAGGGGTGTGGGGGTGTGGGTGTGTGGGTGTGTGTGGGTGTGTGTTTGTGTATGTATGTGTAAGCATTCCCCAGTTTTATCCACCCAGAGGGCCTAGAAGCATTATTGCTCCTAGGAGCAATGAGCACACTTGCACTCACATCTCAATGTCTAACCACTATCACCCTCTCTAAAAGAAAATACGGTTGCCTGAATAAGTAGCTGATTCCAGGATTGGAGTAGGGAAAGTTCAAGATGACCCTGGAAGATCTTGTATCACAAAGTCAGAAAGTGTCAAAAAATGATGGAGACACGTCAAGAGGACACATTAATGCACACTGATCCAAAATAAGAAAAAGCAGAAATATGATCACCTGGGATCAAAAGCAGAAAAAGAGATGGACCACAAAGGGACCTGAGGGATATTTTGGGGATGATGGACATTTCTGTACATTTACTGGGGTAGTGGTTTTCATGGATGTATACATCTCAAATTCATCAAACTGTATATTTTAAACAGGCACAGTTTACTGCATATTTTTAATTTTAATAAAGTTGATTTTTAAAAAATGTCACAGAACTAGTTTGAAAGAGCTCCAACTGGCCAAATCTGACAGTATCAAAGTAAAAAATAATGAAAGTAATAGAGTAATATGTAGTGAATAAAACAGAACCCACTGATGAGTCCACATTAATAAACAAACAAACTGGGGAGAAAGAAAAGTTCTTCTTTAGAGAAGAGTATCAAGTAATAAACAGAGGTGGGATGATGGAGTTAGAAAAATCATTATTTTGCAACTATCACGGTAATAACTGCTTCAGGCAAAATTTATCCATGGATGCTTAAACTGTTGGGTGAAAGTTTGATGAGGAACAGAATATTCACATAGTCTGAAAGGATCTCCCCACAAGACACTCACCAATTATAAGGAAAGTAAACTTGTAGTGGCATCACAACTGTAACCAAGTAATCAAATTTAACATCACCAATAATAAAACACAGACATCATGTGCCTCCTGATATAAGGCAGTAAGACATCATCAGTCTTGTAGTCCTGTCAATAAAATATAACCTGAAACTAATCACAAAGAAGCAGAAGAAAAATCAAACTAGGATCCATTATACAAAATAACCAGCCTAAACTCTTAAAAAATGTGATGGTCAAGAAAAACAGAAAGGATAGGGAACTATTCTAGATTAAAGAAACTCAAGAAATAAATTCCTGCATGGTCTTGTTCAGAACTGGAAGAAAAAAAGCTATAAGCATATACTAGAATAATTAAATAAATTTGTATATGGACTGTGGATTAAATAATACTGTCAATATTAAATGTCTTGATTTTGATAATTATACTATAGCTACGTAAGAGACAGTCCTTGTTCTTAGGAAACATACACTAAAGTACTAAAAGGTAAAGGTAAAAAACAGATAAATAGAAAGTGAATGATAAATTAGCAAACGGCAAAATGTTAACAATTGGTGAATTTGGAAAAATAGTATAGAGGAGCTCTTTGTTTTATTTTGTTTGTTTGTTTTTGTGAGGAAGATTGGCCCTCAGCTAACATCTGTGGCAAATCTTCCTCCATTTCATGTGGGATGCTGCCACAGTGTGGCTTGATGAGCAGTGCTAGGTCTGTGCCTCGGATCCAAACCCCGCGAACCCTGAGCCACCAAAGCACAATGAACGAACTTAACCACTACACCACTAGGCCAGCCCCACTTTGTTTTATTTTTTTAACTTTTCTCCAAGTTAAAAAAAAAAATCACTGTTCTAGAGTTTAAAGGATGAAACCATAAGGTGAGGAGTAGTGTGTAAAAGTACTCAGGAATGAGATCAGAATCTTCTTCTAAGAAGAATATGTAGAATAAAATATAGGTTGTAATTTCTCAAAGTCTTAGGTTTCTCTGCCATAAGATGAGGGGGTTGCACTAGGACTTTCTAGTTTTACATCTAGATGTTTGTGAGCTTGCTCTAACATTTCATGCCCTATTCTACCATTTCATTACCTGGCTTTTCTGGAGGCTCAATACTTTTCTAACCTGTGGTGTAGTAGTTAAGTCTGGCACTCAGCTTTGGTGGCCTGGGTTCTCGAGTTTGGATCCTGGGCACTGAAATACACTACTCATCAAGGCATGCTGTGGCAGTGACCCATATACAAAATAGAGGAAGACTGGCACAGATGTTAGCTCAGGGCTAATCTTCCTCAAGTAAAAAAAAGGAATACTGGCAACAGACGTTAGCTTAGGGAGAACGTTCCTGACCAAAAAAAGTAGGAAAAAACTGCACAAATTTTCATGTGTAAACAAACCATAATTATGGATGAGGGAAAGTTTCAGAGAACTTTCTTAACAAGGTCTAAAATGATAGAACTAAAAAAAACATCACACAAACTTTAAGAACAATTTCAACAATGATTTCTAGATAGCTTTATCAATTATGCTTAATATTACCATCTATTAAATATAAAATTATTTAGTTTTTTCCTTCTAAAATTCATTCCCTTACTACTGAATACACTGAGGCTTATAAATCAATGTTCCACACATAACAACCTTATAATGCTTTCCTACTTCATTTCAAAATATTGAAGGTACTGACAAAAGGAAGCAAAAGAAACGAAAGGTTCAATACAATCTACTATGTGGCAAGCATTACACTTAGAAACTATCCTGCCAATTCACATAACAACCCTCTTAGATAAAAGTTTTTATTCCTATTTTGCAAACAAAGAAACTACAGTTAAGCAAAGATAACTAAAAGGTAGTCCCTGGAGCCTAACACCCTAGTATGATCTATCTAAAGATAGATTAAAAAATAGAAGTGTGCCACTGGAATGCAATGGAAAGTGTTTTACGTACAGCAGTCTGGAAAACCTTAGGACTTTATCACCACATTCTGAACGATACGTAATTGCTATGGTCTCAATGTCTGTTCCTCCAGATTGGCATGTTGAATCCTAACTCTCCAGGTGATGCTAGAGGAAGCGGGGCTTTTGAGAGCTGATTTGGTCTCGAGGGCAGAGCCCTCAGGAATAGGATTAGTACTTTACAAAAGCGACTCCAGAGAAATCCCTTGCCCCTCCCACCATCTGAGTACATAGTGAGAAGTCACCAGCTATGCACCAGGAAGAGGCCTCATCAGAACTTGACCACACTAAGGCTTTGATCTTAAACTTCCCAGCCTCCAGAACTGTGAGAAATAAATTTCTGTTGTTTATAAGCTACCTAGTCTGTGGTATATTGTTAAAGCAGCCCAAATGGACAAAAACAATAGTCTTCATATCTTGACATTACACTGGCTCTGAAAAAAACAGTGATACTGCAACTTAAGGCTGTATGTCTACCCTTCAATATCTATAAACCTATCTAAGCATTACAAAATTGCCAAATAATATTAGTTAACGCAAGCATAAATCCCTGAACAGTCTCACTACATATACTCTTCCATAAAAAGATCCACTTTATCCCTGCATTATCACTTATGAATTCAATTTCTCTTTAAAAAAAAAAATTCTCCTAAATTCCACAGCAATTCCTAAAAGTAAAAAACGTAAATCTAGCTCTGGAGTATAATTTTCTCAATCACACTTTTTTTTCAGGAAGATTAGCCCTGAGCTAACATCTGCTGCCAATCCTCCTCTTTTCACTAAGGAAGGCTGGCCCTGAGCTAACATCCGTGCCCACCTTCCTCTACTTTATATGTGGGACGCCTGCCACAGCATGGCTTGCCAAGCAGTGCCGTGTCCGCACCCGGGATCTGAACCAGCGAATACCGGGCCTCCAAAGCAGAGCGTGCGCACTTAACGCTGCGCCACCGGGCCAGCCCCCTCAATCTCACTTTTGAATGATGAGCAAACTTAAGATGAATTTGTGGCTGAGTCTCTAAATGACAAAAATTACAAATTAACTAAATGATATTCTGGCTGCACAGAGAAAACAAAATCTATTATGTGAATATGGAAAACAACAAAAGGAAGGTTTTTTTAATTTCTAAAATTTCTAAATTAGATAGGCCATTTGTAAACTCAGATCAAAGATGTACATAAGTATATCTTAAGTGAGACAAAATCATATAACCTAGGTAGTATACTTCGGGTTGAAGCAGACATCAAAGAAGAAAAACTTTTAAATTACTTGCCTAGATATTTAGTTCATTTTAAGTCGCTCTCATAAGCTGCTTTCTTAAGGTACATAAACTGAAGCTCATAGTTCAAAACTAAGAATAGAGTTTCAAAAAATACAAAGCAAACGCTAGGTCAAATATGAAGTCTGTTTAAATCTATGCAAATGTTTTAAAGTCTACCTGAATCCTCCTGGGCTTCATGAGCTTCACCATCATCTGTTACCTCTAATTCTTGCACAAAATTGGAGGGAAACAGTCCCAACTTGTTGTTCAAGGTTCCACTCCACCAGCCTTCTTCTACCTGAAAGAGTTCACAACTCAAAAATAATAAAAATTTATCTTCAACGAAAATCTTCCCCCATGGGAAAATCAAGCTACAGAAGCAAATAAGCACAAAGTTAGTGATGCAAAATAATCCCTTTAAATCTATAAGAAAATGCAACGGGGAAAAATATAAATATATTTTAAGTAGATTAATTCTAAGTAGACTGGATTAATCATAGATGAGATTAGTGATATCAATAGCACTTTGCAACATTTACAATGAGAACTTGTAATCATTTGTAACCTATGTAGTAAATAATTTTCATGAAAGTATCAGACAACCAATAATAATGTATTAACAGCAAGAAGTAGACAGCTTCCTTCTGGAATGTCACTCTTTTAAATACCACTGAGCCTCGGACTGTAATTATGACACATATTATTTAAGTATTTGGAAAAAGTTTCATGAATGTAAGAATATAACTTTCTAAATCACATATAAAATTACTAAACCTTTTATTAACCAGTGAGTCTTAACTCAAGTATAAGAAAGAATCATGTATTTTTAAAAATCCAGATGCCAGGCTCTATTAAACACTCTCCCCTACCCCAAACAGAAATACCCTCAGAAACAAAACTCTTCAGAAAAATACTTAACATTCACTAATAACGAGGTTACTCAATTTCCATGAAGTTATTTAATAATATTTAATAACTGTTTTAAAATGTATAGTTTCTGCTAAGGATGCTAACAGGTATTAACAGGTAAAAACAACTGTTTAAAGAGAAAGCTATTCACTGTCAAAATTCACTTAGCAGTACATGCAATTATCATAGCTGGAAAAAGTTTTTTTCTGCTTAAAATATGTTTTTAAGTTTGTTTTACTTCATCATAATTACAAAGCAAACTTTAATAAGTTATTCATCCAATAGGCATTCACTATGTACAAGCCATGGTGTTAGGTGCTAGGGAAAGATTCAAATTTGCATATGAGAAATCTCTCTCTTTGAACAAAAAAATCTAAAGAAGAAAACAAACAATAAGCAAATAGTTACAATGTAAGAGTTGCTATAAGAAAAGTAGGAACAAAATGCTGTACGAGCACAAGGGAAGGGCTTAAAAGAATCAAAAGAGACTCCTCTAAAGGGAAATGACAAAACAGCTGGATATTAAAGGCTGATTAAGAGTTTTCCAGGTATAAAGCATGTGAAAAATATGGTGACATAAAAATAAAGGACTTATTCATGGAATATATATAGCTGAAATACAAGGTGGCTAGAATACAAGCTGCTTGAGGGAGGAATGGAAGGCAGTTAAGTGTGAAGAGTTCAGAATGTTTAGCAGACTTAAGGAGGCACCAAAGGACTGGGAGTTTAAACCAGATGTGATGGAGATTCGTAAACCAACCTGGAACAGGCACAACAAAGAGAGAGAAACATCAGCGAACTATTATCTACTCCTGGATCCCAAATTGGCATCAATTACATAGTTAGGGTAAATAAGCATATAACAATTCCTATTAATTAAGGTACTCTTAAGAGGTAGGGTAGTATATAATGGTAAAGAACAATGACTCAAAAACAGACTGTGTGGATTCAGATTCTGGCTCCTCTGCATACCAGACATGCAACTTGGGCAAAGATGGCTGAAACAAAATCTACCCCACATGCTCACCTACAATGTAATCGTGACACTCCTCACACCTAGAAGGGGTCTTTGTTCCGACCCCCTTCAATCTTGATGGCTTATGACACACTCGTAACCAAGAGAACGTGGTGAAAGTGACACTATCACTTCCAAGGTTAGATTATAAAACACTATCGACATGTTTACTGAAATGCTTACTTACACTTAGAGCCCTGAACTGCCATGTCATAAGTCCAGCTACCCTGACACCCCTAAGGTCCCAACACAGCAAGAAAGCCAAGCCAAAGAGAGAAGCTACATAACGGCTCTCCATTGGCAGCCCAATTTCTGAGCCTTCTAGGCACCAGACGTGTCAGTGAAGGAGCATTCCTGTGATTCCACCAGCACTCAATTTTAAATCTTCCTAGCTGAGGTCCCCTACATCACAGAACAGAGACAAGCCATCCCTGGGGTGCCCTATCTGAATTCCTGACCCAAATAAGCCAAGACCCTAATAAAACAGTTGTTCTTTGCCACAAAGTCTGGTATGGCATGTTATTCAGCAACAGTAATTGGAAGAGCCAATCACTTATCTTCTGCGATTCAATCTCTTCATACGTAAAATGGGGATAAAAATTCTTATCTCCTTAGGTTGTTTAGAAATTTAAAGGAAATAATAAATGTGAAACACTTAGCACAGTGCCTCTGACATAATATAGGCTCAATAAAGGTTAACTATTATTATTGCCACCTGGTGGAAATAAAACAGTTGCCTTTTGTATAAACACATTGGAATTTAACACAAATATAAGTGAGAAATTTCATTACATGATGTTATGACACAAAAGCAATTCCTGTGACAATATATGATATCAAATCATACACTCTGAAAATGGGATCTTCAGTTGCCAAATAAAACTTTATTATTCCTCTCACAATAAAAGCAGACACAAGAAATTATTTTTTAAGTATTTTTAAATCTCATTCTAACATATAAAAACGCGGGGAAAGTGTTTTTGGTTAATATTTGAATGTGATAATTCAAACAAAGCTTTTTAAAATATTCTGCTTTTGTATCCCTTTGCTAAACAAAAGGTAAAAATCCTTCCATTATACTGCTTTGTATCTAAGGTGAATTTAGAATCAAAGAAAAGGTTTGATTATATTCTTAGCTACTTATTACATTAATTTTTAGCTTTAAAAAAGGTTTTTTTTATTCCTAAAGTCAACAGATACAAATAGAGTACACAAATATGAGGTACAGCAATGAAGAGTAAGGCTTTATTTCTACAGAGAAGACAACCTTGCATTAAGTCACTAGAGATCCATTTTAAAGTATGTATCTTAAAATTTTTACAAAAAGCAGTGAAACTGGCAAAAAAAAACCCCACAAAAATTAACATTCTTACAAAATATTTTTCTAATACCCAAAGCATCAATTCCAATTGCTGCTTTATCTCTAACACATATGTGTTCCTTACCTCTTCATTAATATCAATAATATCTCCCACTTTCAGCTCCAGTTCATCCTCATTTTGTGGAATGTATTCAAAGAGAACTTTACACTGACGCTTCTTGGTCTCTGAAGGAAGTAACATAAAAAATTAGGTTAAGAAAGATCATTAAAACAAACAATAGCACCTTTATTTACATACTATGTTTACTATCATTAGATTTATATGTATACATAAAAACAGAACATGTAAGCATTTTAAGCAGCTAACCACACACCACCAGTTCTGGTTGGCTTTCCACCTTGCCTTCCCACTATAGTCTAGTCATCTCAAAATAAATTCAAACCAACTACAAATACGGTACAACGCTCCTGGTAATGAAATCTACTTATACATCTGATCCCACCAATTACACAAAAGCAAAATATCCACTGCCAATTTTGAGACTAGAAATACAGACAATAAAAGACACTGTTGGCACAACAAATTCATCACAGACAAGTCCTCGAAGCCAGTGATTTTCAGACTACTTCTTGATCAAAGTCTAGGAATACTTAAAATATACTAATTTAAGAGAGTGTAAAAACAGGCAAAATGCACAAATCTAAAATATATTTTATCTTCTTTAATAGCTCTATTTTCTGACAGATAAAAATCAAACTCGCATAGGCAAAAACAAAAATAATTTTATATTGGGGCTGGCCCGGTGGCCGAGTGGTTAAGTTCGCGTGCTCCGCTGCAGGCAGCCCAGTGTTTCGTTGGTTCGAATCCTGGGTGCGGACATGGCACTGCTCATCAAACCACGCTGAAGCAGCGTCCCACATGCCACAACTAGAAGGACCCACAACGAAGAATATACAACTATGTACCAGGGGGCTTTGGGGAGAAAAAGGAAAAAAATAAAATCTTAAAATAATAATAATAATAATAATTTTATATTACCTTTCCAATCAAGCTTCATTTATTTAGACAGTAATGATCATTTACAACCATCCAGGTTTGTGGTTTTCAACTTCTTTCAAACACTAAGATTTGAGAACTCACTCCCATCTTTAAAAGTGACTCATTGAAGCAGCTATGGGTAGATGACCAGGTATAGTTGATTAAAGGATTACTTCTTGCTACTCGAAGTATGTTCCTCAAACCAGCAGCAACAGTATCACCCAGGAACTTGTTAGAAATGCAATATCTCAGGCTCCACCAGAGACCTACTTGTTATGGACTGAACTGTATCCTCCCAAAATTCGTATACTGAAGCCCTAACCCCTAAAATGACTGTATTTGGAGATAGAGCCTTTTGAGAGGTAATTAAGGTTAAGTAAGGTCATACGAGTGGGACTCTAATGCCCACACAGACCTAACTGTGCACATGCGCGCGCGCGCACACACACACAAAAGACCATATGAGGACACGGAGAAGGCAGCCACCTGCAAGCCAGGAAAAGAGGCCTCACCAGGATCCAATGCTGACAGCACCTTGATTTTATATTTCTAGCCTCCAGCACAATGAGAAAATAAATTTCTGTTGTTCAAGCCACCTAGTCTGTGGTATTTTGTTACACAGCCCTAGCAAGTTGAATCAGAATCTGCACTTTAACAAGATCCCTAGGTGATTCTCAATCTTGCACTCAATGCTCTAGTTATACTGCTTTTACCTAATTCCTTGAAAATGGCATGCCCTACTTCTTCTGAGATTTCAACATACTGTTTCTAGGGCACTTTACTTTCATCCAAAAAGCCCACCCTTGTCAGCCTTCAACTATCTTCAGGTCTCAGGTGAAAACAAACTTCCTCCCAAATAGCTTTCTGGATTAGGTACTCTTCCTTTGTGCTTCTACAGCACTCAATACTTACCCTATTGACTTCTGCAACCTACCTGTTATTGACAACTCACCTTTTCCTTTTCATTCTATCATAATGACTTATGTTCTTATGTGTACTCCCTCTACCCTGCAGGCTAAAGATAAATGAGCACTGAGTTTGTTAACTGCTCTATCCTCGGCACCTAGCATAGTGCCTGGCTTCTATCAGGTACATTAAATATTTTTGAATGAATTTATTTTGAATGAACAAACATCTAGCCCTAACCATAAGGTATCAATGCCAAAAAATATCATGACAAGAGGGTCTCCATTCCATCACCTCTTTACCACCAACAATCCTAAGATTTTTCTCAATAATTTAAATGTACACTTAAGGAACTAACAGGACTCAGGAGACAAGAAGCATACACATTAAACAATTAGTCATAAAACACGAATACATAATGAGATATTAAAATATATAGTATAAACTACAAACTTCACAAAAATTAATAGAAAGTACAGGTTTGAACTTGAGCAGATGTGGAAGGCTTCAAAGAAGAACTGGTAACCGATTTATACAATGAAAGATATGAATATGAGAAGGTGGAAAAGACGTGGCAGACGTTCTAGATCAAGGAAACCTTTCCCCAATGAAATCCTCGCAGGATTCTAAAGAAACTGTTCTTGCTGGCAACAAAGGAGAATTCTAAGAAGTAATCCAGATAGGTACAATTTCACTGCATCAATCATGTCATAACATCTCCAAACAAACATTTTTTTTTTTTTTTTTCCTTTTTCTCCCCCAAGTCCCCTGGTACATAGTTGTATATTCTTTGTTGTGGGTCCTTCTAGTTGTGGCATGTGGGACGCTGCCTCAGCGTGGTTTGATGAGCAGTGCCATGTCTGCACCCAGGATTCGAACTGACGAAACACTGGGCCGCTTGCAGCGGAGCGCGCAAACTTAACCACTCGGCCACGGGGCCAGCCCCTAAACAAACATTTTTATACAGTAAAAAAAGACATACGGCTGTCATTACCTAATTATTTGACCTAAGTTCTCTAAGAATCAATTTCCTGAACTACAAAACAAGAGCTGGACTAGAGAACCATGACAGTTACTTCAGCTCTGACAGTCTATGGATCTACAAAATGGTTTATCAAAACAAAAAATAAACCCAACTGAACCCCCAAAACAACAAAAAAAGCACATTACATGCAACCAACACCATGAAAGAGACGCAAAATAAACACAACAATCAAGTAGAAGAAGCGAGTCTCCAAACAAGAAACAGTTACATCTCAGTAACAGTTTCCTCTCTTCTTAAATGAATAATTACATCTGATTTTTTAAAAATTTTACAATAAAAAGAACCAAAGAAGGTAAACACTGACCATACTTTTATAACTAACCCAGAGTTTACAGTAAAATTTTTCAAATGTCACCTTTCATCAGGTCTCAGAATAAATTTTTAAGTAATAATTAGTGGTTTTATACATAATGCAGGACTTCTCATCTCTTACACTAGATAAATACAGTCCCTAAATACTTCTGCAAGTTGTTGAAGTGACCCTGAGAAAATGTGTTCATAAACGTATTCTCTGAAGTTAACCACTGCATAGATGAGGGGAAAATGATCTATATTATTGAAAAGAAAAATCTATTTTGCTCAGGGTACACTTCAAAGAAAATCCTTTCTATCTTTCTGATAATCTTAGGCCTTTAAAAAAAAATGTAGCTTGCTTTTTAATGAGTATCAATATTTTTTTAAATGATTTAAAGTCAATAGAGTATTAATTAGCCTCCCTGCCTCCAAACATTATCAATTAATTTTGAGCAGCCTAGTTAAATTTTAACCAAAGCTTTGTTTTCCTTTTCCTCTCACACTACTCATAACTCTCCACAGAGTGGTTTTTCCAAAATAGACTGCAAAATCATTTGCAAAGAAATTTTTCATTTTTCAAAGGAAAAAGCCATATGGGATAATAACATCTAAAGAGCCCTTATTATTACCACAAAATATGAGTCATTTATTGAAAAAAGAAAAATTTTTCACATGATTCCATATTTAAATAAGGTTCACTCATAAGTTGAGGTGACTGCCTATATTGAACTCATCTATTAACTGGCAGCACAACTGAAGGAATTTTGAGATTTTTCACATTTCAAAGGGCATACATAATGTCTACCCATACACATCGGTCAATAAATATTTACTGAATTTCTACAATGTATCAGAACCCTGTTAAGCACAAAAGAAAATAAAACAATATGTGTAAGAGTAGAGCTATCAATAAAAGGATGTGTGAAATTAGTCAATTTTAAAAAAATAACTATGACTAGTATTTTCTTATCACAAGTAACCTCCATATAGCTTTTCAGATCTACCAAGAAATTAATAAGTCAGTCTTTTTAAATCAATATTTCATAAATAAAGCTATCAAACAAGGAAGACGATAAAGGAGAAAAGCAAGACAGGGACTTACTTGATGTCTTTTATGTATCAGTACTATTCTAAGTCACAAACATCTCCCACACAAGAGATCATAAAAACTTGTTATCATCATCATAGGACTTTTATCTTTCCACTATATCATGCTGCCTCCTTTAGAGACTACAAAGTGCTTTAACATTGCTCAAGCAGTCTAGCCAACTCGGATGCTTATTTCCTGAAAATACCATGCACTTGCTTATCTCGTGGGTCTCCCAAAGGTAGCAATTCTACCTGGAAAGCCATATTCCTTTATCATCAAGTGAATGACATGTCCTACCTAAATAAGAGCTTAAATACACCCTGCTTGACAACTCCAATATAGAACTGCCCCTTCCTTTAAATCATAACTGCCCATTACATATGTTTCTAATATGGTTCTTAATAGCATAAAACACAATAATAATAATTAAAAACATTTATCAAGCACTTCTTATAACATTTAACATGTTAATATCTCTAAAATTCTATGAGGTAATTATTACTGTAGTCCCTATTTATAGTAAGTTGATGACTTCCCCCGCTAGACTGTGAGTTTTGAATCATTATCCATACCCACCTTTATTTGGCAGATTTGATTGCGCACTCTAACACTGCTCTCATGGTCTTATACTCACAGGTATTAAGGCATTCAGCATATAAATGTTGAAAAATTTCAAAAAACTTTTTAGAAATGTTTGGTATTTTTCAAAAAACAAAATCTAATTTTGTGAAATTTCACACTCAGTAAAGTCACTTTCCACATTTTTTCTAGTAAAATAGAAAATTCTAAATTTTCAAATGGCGGTCCATCAAGAACTGCAAGTATATCATGGTTCTGAAAAATAGATCTAAATATTCAGATCAAATAGAGCTCTCAAATTATGGAACTATTTCTCACTGAAGATTATTGTTTTTAATCTTTCCATCAAATGCTAAAATGAAGAGCACACCATACTCAGATGCTGGGAGGCTGATGCTAAAACTTTGGAGATAGCAGCAAAAGGATTCCTGATGTACTTTTGGTTCCATTTGGTTCTGGAAACTATATCTTCAGGTTTTACTACAGTATTTACATTTTTCTAATGTCAAAAAAATTTTTAGGGAGCCAGCCTGGTATCTGAGTAGTTAAGTTCCCATGCTTGGTTTTGGCAGCCCAGGGTTTCACCCGTTCGGATCCTGGGTGCGGACACGGCACTGCTTGTCAGGTCATGCTGAGGCAGCGTCCCACATAGCACAACCAAAGGCACTTACAACTAGAATATATAACTATGTACTGGGGGGCTTTGGGGAGAAGAATAAAAAAAAAAATAAAGACTGGCAATAGATGCTAGCTCAGGTGCCAATCTTTAAAAAAAAAAAAAAGTTTTCTTAATCAATTTCTTTCTCCAGTAAGCAGAGAAAATCATCAAACGTTAAGAAACAGTGACTGAACCATTTGCTATATGGTTGAATCTTCTTTAAAAATTCTTTCTTATTCTTAGTAAAAAAAAATCATAATACTTAGGCCATTACAACTTAAAGATTCGAGCTGGTCAAGAGTCTAGGTATATTGCTGAGATATACTACTTGATTAAGACAACCAAAATCTTAGAATATATTATCATTATCACCATCAGGAAGAAAAACTTATGTGATCAGTGACAAAGCATCATGTCTACAATGTACTTCCAACTGATTCAGTTAAAAAATGTATTTATAGGGGCAGGCCCTGTGGCCAAGTGGTTAAGTTCACACACTCACTTCGCCAGCCCAGAGTTTCACCATTTCGGATCCTGGGCACAGACATGGCACTGTTCATCCGGTGATGCTGAGGCGGCATCCCACATAGCACAACTAGAGGCACTCAGAACTAGAATCTACAACTATGTACTCGGGGGCTTTGGGGAGGAGGAGAAGAAGGAAAAAAAAAAAAAGAAGAAGAAGAAGATTGGCAACAGATGTTAGCTCAGGTGCCAATCTTTATTTAAAATACTGTATTTGTATATGTATACAGATACAGAGATAAAGCCATTGTGACAAAATGTTAACAGCAAATTTAGGTGAAGACTATGCTATGTTCAACGTACAATTATTCTCTCAACTTTTCTGTAAGATTTTAAATTTTTCAAGATAAAACAGAAAGTCAGAACACCCTGCCCCATTTATCTGAGAGGCTGCGGCTGGGGAGGAGTCATGTGTGTGAGCCTGTTTCTCTTTATGAGTCAGAACATTTTAATGTCAAAGAGCAGAGCCTGAACAGATAAACCCATTTTATTTTTAATGTATGATGTAAAGATATATAGTCAGTGACCATATTTTGATGGTATTCAGAATTCTCACTATTTTCTTCAGCACTGACTCAAAATCAGGAGGCACACTACATGCTACTGAATGTTTTCTGGAAATGAAACACTGTGTAGACTGACATTCTAGTCAATTAATTTTTCATGTAGCAACATGATTTCTTTTGGAACAACTACTAGTGATCTATCAATCACAATGTATCTTTCATATTCAAAATAATTATTAAATAGATGAAAAATCACTTCCATAGCATGAATTTCCACTAACAAGGTTACAGGCACTAATGTTTTCCCTCACATGCCAAGAATAGAGTTACATCTAGCATCAATTTTTTCCAAATATAAAGTGAAATACCTACTAATGTTCCACAATGAATGTTATATAGAGTTGTGATGCTGAAAGACGTCAATTCTTTACTCTGTAAGTAAAATACTCTACCCCATTATCTTTGTGCCCAATTTTACAAGGGTCTCAGCAGTAACGTGACTTGTTCCTGCTTTTACTATGAGAAGTGTAAATTTCTTCTCTTCTAGAACTTTAGCAACTTATCGTAATAAACTCTGTCCCAGAAAACATTATTCTGTACCCAATCTAGAAAATACCTGCTTGTCTCACCAAAGAAGTTATCATGCTTAACTTACATGCAATAACAAAAGTTTCAATGGCTTCATGACTAGACTTCACAAAAAAGCCAAGTTTTTGGCTTTATAGACTACAGAAAAATAGTTAAGTCCAGTTTCCAGATATTCAGCTATCTAATTGCATGTCTCCTGTTTAGTTGTTTAGACAAAATTCCACACATGTGCAGACTCACCTGTCTTGGTACACACAGAGATTTACACTGAACAGTCACACTGCAGTTTTTATCATTATCAACCTTTACAACTATTTTAAGTTTTTTTTAATATTAATAGTATTGGTTAGTAGTATCTACTACTATTACAATGAACCACTTTTGAGTAACTGGTCTATTTCGTGAATTAAGGATATGATGCAAACTAACAGTAACAAAATAAAAATCAGATTTAAAAAAAAAACATTAGCTTGATTTTCCTGGAAAAGCAATCTGAAAGCAAAAACAACCTGCATCCTGTTTAAAATGTTAGCTAGCACCAAATGACCAATTTAGTCCTTGCAGTACATGCACTTAAAAAGAAGTTATGGAGGAGATCCTTAGGAAAAAGAGCCTAAGCCTCCTGGCACCAACTACATAATGGTTTTTCCTTCTTACAAGAAAAAGAATTATGACCATGGTTCTTGAGGAAGGCAAAATTCATGTGTCCTTTCCTATTAGCAGACAAAATGAATAAAATATTCATAACTTTGAAGCCCTTTGTCTAGCCTCTACTTAAGAAGAAACTTGTCCCTTTATAGCTCAGTAAAGCTAAAGAAAGTGGTAAATAGATTTTACAATAGGCAGAGGTCATAAATAACCCTTCCATGGGCCTAAAAATTCTCCTGTACACAGAAATTCTATATAAAGGGCCACCTTTACACAGGATGTGGACATACTCTCTCTGTCCCCCAATCTCCAGAGTTTCAGAGTCCAGGACAATGACAATACTGAAACTATCCACCCTCAGATGGCAGGCTGAAAGCAGTACAGGTAATATCTAACTATTGTTTGTACAGTGCACTTACCAGGAAACAAAGAACACACAGAACCCTTTAATTCGTCTGTCTCGGTGTTATGAAATCTGTTTCACTTTTATGAAAATGTTTTTATTTTATGAAAATAATCAAAAGGTGATATAACCCAGAAAGTAGAGGTTTCCTCAAACTTCACAGACAGTAGCACAGAAAGCAACAGGTTGAGATATAAGGAGACTTTTTAAAAATCATAAATAGTCTTACATTTGTGAACTGTATATAAACAAAATTTCATGACTGCAGACTACGTGGTACCACAAGGGATTTACAGACCACAATATCAAAGACATTGATCTAAGATAAATGTCGTTAAATACCCATTTACTACTTACTAAATCAAACTGAACATCATAGTTAGTATTCAACATCAAGGGGCTTCAGGTTTTACTAAGTTAAAACTCTATCTGTTCCCATAAATGTCGTACTTCTTTGTACATGTTTAACGTTTAATACCTTTTTAATAAGTCTTTCCAAAGACCCTAAGCTCTTTGAGAACAGCAATATTACCTGTCTTTTTACCACTTTCTCACCAGCAGCAAAATAAAACTCAAGAGTTTAAATGATCTAAGGTCACAAGATGAACTCAAACTCATGTCTATTTCAAATGTGGCACTCTCCCTCTATGCTAAACTGTTCTCCTAAAATATTTACAGAGTACCAAATACTTAAAAGGCACACTTCTGGGCCAATCACCTCGGAAAACAACGTATATATTCAGGTGTCTAACCTCTAAAGAAAACATACTATAAAATCCTTGCTGCTTAAAAATCTATATGCTTAAGGATAAGCAGACAGTTTAGCATCCCATTAAATAAATGATAGTGAAATAAATTTAAGGCAAAGTGTTAAACTATTCAACAGAGCCTGCAAGATTAAAAGAAAACAAAGCCTCATATTTTAATTTATAATTCCCATAGACAGTTGTCAGCAGCTCATGCTGAATTATCATAGGAAGATTGACTCCACGGGCCAATAACTAGTAACCTGAGAATAAGCAGGAAGCTTCTGCAATCTGCTGTAAAAAGTTGAGCTAATTTTTCTTAACGTCATTTACCAACAGTTATAAAACATCTTACTATTTTGATTTAATTAAACCAGAAAGGAATTATTTACATACTCCTCTTAATGTTTTTGGTTTGTGGATGTGGCTGAATTCCACCAGCTGGAAGTCCATAGGTGCTTATTCGTTGCACAAGACTTGCTACATTCCCATGCCTTTCCCGTTTGATGGGCAAATTGTCATCCTTGGATTCTGTCTCTCTCTTAACTTCCTATAAAAGGGGAAATGAGTAAATAGGCAAATTAAGTTGTATTTTATTAAGTTAAATTCTCAATTGTAAAATACCAAAAATCAGGTACAGTGATCATTATATAAAACACGGTATCAAGAGATTCAACCTTTTTCTCTGACCCCACATATCTAAGGATACAACACACTTTGGTAACAGTGACTCATCATGAGTTTAAGTCTTATCAGAACTGGAGGTGGAGTAAAGAAATGGAGGCTGAAACACCATCTCCACCCAATAAACAAAGAAATCCTGAGATACATAAACAAACAAACAATAAGACAAACAATAATTCTAAGTCAGGAATAGGCAAACTTTTTCTACAAAGGGCCAGACAGTAAAATATTTCAGGATTTGTGGGCTACACAATCTCCGTTTCAACAATGAATGCTGTCATTTGTAGTGCAAAAGCAATCATATACTTAAATGAATGAACATAGCTATGCTCCAAAAAAATTTTACTTACAGACACTATAATTTCAATTTCATATAATTCTCACGTTACTGAATACTGTTCTTTTGATTCTTCCCAACCATTTATAAAATTCATAGCTAGCATTCTCAGCTCATGGACATTATAAAAACATGTGGCATTCAGATGACGCCCATGGGCTGTAGTTTGATGAACCCTGCTCTACGTTATAGGTCTGACAGAAAACAGGAAATCTTCATGAAAAGAACTATGTAATTTTATTGGAAGACAAAAGACAAATAAAAGGGAAGTTATGCCACATTCAGTGATCAAAAATTCAGTATCATAAAGATATCAATTCTCCCTAAAATTGATGTAATGATGCAATGCAAATTCCAATAAATATACCATGGATTTGGGAGAGCAATTTAATAAACTGGTTCTAAATTTGTATAGAAAAGCAAAAGGCCAAGATCAGCCAGAATACTTAAGGGAAAAGAAAGCAAAGAGATTTTTCTTCTTTTAACTTAGTTATAAAGAAAAACTATATGATACTATAAATTAGACAGTGTGGTAACTGGCATAAAAACAGACATACTGATAAATGAAACAACATAAAGAGACCATAAACAGACAAACTTGATTTATAACAGACAAAAAGTAAGGAAAAAATTGAATCTTAAAATATAGTGTTTCTAAAACTACTGTTACATATTTAGGGGATAGGAAATGAAAGTGGATTCCTACCTCACATATTTGTTATTAAAATTAACAATTTCTGTTTATTAAAAGTATCCATGAAAAAAAAGCAAATCATTAACCAGAAGATATTTTTACACATAAAGTTAACAAAGAATTTCAATCTCCAGGTGTTTATGCCTACCACAATGTTAACCAGTTGTTATTCTCTAGCTGGTAGGATTTCAGATGATGATTCTTTATACTCTTCAGAAATGTCTGATGCTTGCTTTTTTGTTTTTGTAACAACGCGTATCATTTTGCAATCGGAAAAAAAGTTTTTTATTTTGGGAAAACTGTTAAGTTGGAGAACTGTGAAAAACTATTAAAGTACAAATCATAAAAGACACAAAATACTTCACAATGTAGACTGCTTCATTTTTACTGGTAATGCACTTAAGGAAAAGTACTTCAATTTGCTATTAATAATACTTGACATGTCAACATCTGAAAACCTCAGTTTTGAGATTGCGCTAAATATTTTTCAAACTAACGAAAACATAAAATCTATGTAAAGACTGGTAGTGACAACCTTAACATGCCAAAGAATATTCATTTTGGATCTGCTGTCTCAAGAGCTACCTACATTTAAAAAAAATAAAAAGTCATATCTCTGAGAGCTATTGTTTTCTAGTACAGAAGACCAAAAACTTGACTTAACATTCAAATCTTGTTCCTCTAGGAAAGTGACTTCAATTTGACCAAAGGTGATTAAGAGTACAGGTTCAGGAGACAGATCACCTGGGTGCAAATCTTGGTTCTATCCTGTTCACTAGCTATGCAACTTTGGGTATTTGTGTTACCTTTTAACAGAAATTAACCACATGAAAAAGTGTGATATATTAATTAAGACAATGTTTCTCATTTCTTAAAAAATTAATTTACAACATACTGCTCCAGATCTAGAAACATTTTAAGGATCTTCAATATTCTGACACATTTACAGCCATGAATATTAGATATAATACATCTTCTGAGGACAAAAGATACAAAAGGAAAGGGGAGAAGCAAATTAAAAATATAGCCTACACTGCATAGGGAAAACTCAGGTTTAGAGTCTTCCAAAGATAAAGTGCCAACTAAGACATTATCACAAGTACCAAGTAACCTCAAGGCTCTAAGCAAAATTACAAATAAGGTAAAAATGTGCTTTGGGCTCCACTTCCTCCAGAACCTCTAGCTGCTACAATCTACCACCACCAGATACACGTACACACACACACTCTCTCTCTCTCACCAACCTACTCTCTTCCCTAGTTCATGGACACACAGTGCCACCAAATTACTCTTTGGATATTATCTTCAACAACAAATTTTACTGAGTATCTATGAAGTGTCAGCAGGGCTTCCAGTGTTTCTTCCTTCTTCTGCCCTTTACTTCCTTTTACCTAATTGGCCAGTAAACAAAATGTATACTAACACTGTAGCATCTATTTTCTACCAACTTCACTTCCTTTCCCAGCTCTGAAAATGATGCCAGGAGATCCAGTAAAAAAAAAAAAGTCATCTTTAAAGAGCATCATGTACTAACAAAGCAAACTCAGAAAAACTTTGACTCTCATTGTACAAATGAAGGAAGACTCCTACACAATAGGTAATGTCGGTATGAACTGGCCAAGAAAAAAATACAATATGGACAATCTCCAAATAGATAAGAATGCATTATATTGATTGGTTTTGTTTCATAGATAAGGAGAAGGAAGTAGTAAATTAAAGGAAGATGACAAATATAACTAAATGAGGAGGAGCTAAAAAGGTTGGAAAGGATATGGTTATTCTTCACCTATTAAAGTAAGTAAAGATACTTAACTGTGATTGCACTAACCAAAAGCAGACAACTTAAAAGATAATCAACAAAATTCACAAACTCATCCTTCATATTGTAATATATCTACATAATAATTTGGTCATCTGACCATGGCCAGCACATGATCATGATCTGAAAATAGAAAGCAATTAGCTTCTCTATCGTAGAATCAAAGGTCACAAAGAATAATAAAAACCAGGATAGAGCGCATGAGCTTCTTTCGACTTTTCAAATGAAAGAGACAAGTTATCTAATCACCAAATTCCTAAACAGTTACACTTCTGCTTGTGGCAATTTAAAGCTAAGAAATATACTTAATTATTTTTAATTTAACATTCATGATTTCCAAAAGGGTTATATAGAACTAGAACCTCCAACTTTATAGAAGCATAAATCAGAAAATATGGGAAAGTGATATTACTAAAGAATAAGGAAAATAAGAAAGATTGAATGTTTATTTGGTACATGTCCACTGTTTCAGCTTTGACTGAGTCAACATTACATCCATATATGAAAAATTAGGTTTTCAATCTAACAAAATAGTTTACCCCACTCCTAAAGTTTTTTTGGTTTTTTTTTTTTTTTGGAATATAAGTGATAGTATATAAGGAATGATCCAGAAGGAACTACTTCAAGCCATAAGATTTTCCTTTTTATTATGATTAAATTAGATATTTACCAAAAGACTTTTAATCCAAAGTAAAATGACCAACAGGAGAAAATCTCCTGAATATGAAATCAGTATGTATCTTCTGAGTGCAAACGTTATCAAAATCATCAAGGGAAACAACAACGACAGTTATAATATAGCAGGACTATTTTTAAAGTTTCTAAATTTATTCTCTCCCCCAAACATGCTATTCTCCACATAACTGCTGTCTCCCCAACATGGACAAAGAGCTTCCCTATTTCAGCTGCCCCTCCCCCATTTGAAAAAGGCAAAAGTAGGAAAGAGGGGGAAGTTATGTACATTCATTGTCAACGGCATCCTATCCTTTCCTTTTTCTATCACAAGAATGTTAATGAGAGCCAAGTGAAGCAGAGTGGGAAAAACAATACAGAACTCTTCTTTTACCCATATTCTTTCAGACATACCACACTGGTTAAAATGGACTGAAAATATCCTAATAATTTATAATGGTGACATTTTTCATACTAGTTTTGTTAATTTAAAAAATGTTACTTGTGTTTTTAGCCCTAAGATGAAGGGGTTTCAGGATAAGAAGTGCAGGGAATGAGGCCTAGTATGTCTGACTGAAACAACACCAGGCCTAAAGAGCTCCTTCTCTCAAAGTTGCTAGACTCCTTGAAGCTACAGATGACACTGAGAAGCAGGCAATGAGTGCTGATCCAAAAAGCAAGACTAGGAGATATCAAACTCAAGCTTTCCTGGTTTAAGTTATTTCTACAACTTGAAATTTCCAGTAGAAACAAAACTTATTCACTCCTTAAGCAGAAAAAATAGAATTTAACTTTCCAGGTAAGTCCTGGGTAAACATTAACATGATTTATGTAATAATGTCTTGAATTTAAATTTATGGTATAAAAAACAGAATGGGAAAGGGGGGGTAAAAATAACTCACTTTACAAGATTTTCTTAGAAAACAGTCTATAAAGTAGCTACCAAATTCCTCAAAGTGGAAGGAGGTTGAAAGAGTGTTATAAATAGGAAAGAAACATACTCTGCACAGTACAGATACTTCTATACTTCTTGAATTTTGTTTCAACATGTATTACATGGTGATTTTTTTTCAATAAAAAATGTAATGTGCCCACAAATAACAGTGCTATTAAGTCAAACTGTTCTGGGATATTTAGAGAAAGATCTTGGTTGCGTGAGCACACATTACTAAATCAAATCCTTACATATCTTTTCTAGCATTACCTGTATGGAACTATTTCCCTAATTCAGTGCATAGAGTCTCTCTGAGATTCAGAATATTATCAAAAATAACCCAAGTCACAGAACAAATTGTTCTTAATCAGCAGGCATAGTTAATGTTTTACAGTATGTAACAGAAAATGTACTATGACGTATGTATCCTAAAGAACTATACACAACTTTGACATTTGATCTGTTGTTTTATTGCAATTCCCAATAAGCAAGTAAAGTTGTCTTCCAACTAGTATTCTGATATCTACAGCGTTGTTTTCTACTCTAATGTGTTTCCAATTAATGAAACTAAGTCAAACACCAAATGTTCTTCTCCTGATATAAAGCTAGCTTCCTGAACTGTTCCATGAAAGTCAGCAATACATCTCCTAATACATGAAAACATCACTGAGGTTTATTTAAGTGAACTAAATAAGAGTCTGCATAAAGTAAAGGATTCAAAAAAAAAAAAAGGTCACATAAAATCAAACTGTCATTTTCTTCATTCAAATAATAATTCTTCTTATGGAAACAGTGGAATACCAACAGATTTAAAAACTAAATCAGCACTCTTCTAGAAAAAGAATGTCATATTTAAAAAAAAAAATCACTGAGACCCTTCCAAAGCAGCCATGTACATCAGCTCATCATCTTATTCCCCATACGGCTATTTAATTTGTCATTAAAAGTAGCTTTTAAAAAGATTTTAAATACATTTAATGTCTACTTAACCATTAACCTATGGAATCTAGAAATAAAATGACAACAAACATTTTCAAATGCAAGACAAGTTGTCAAACTGTAAATTTTTTTTAAAAGCAGATTCGATGATTTAAATCATTTTTCTAAATAGAAAAAAAACTGCCAGAAACTTAAGTCCAAACAAAGAAAAAAAATCCAAATGATTTTTATTCACTTGTCAACTTCCTGAAATACTTGTGTGAATAACTTTTGTTTGTTCCTTATTACAGCAAAAAGTCTAAAACACTTTATCAAGTTCCGAGAACTCTTCATCAAAAGGGATCAAAATTTTATTTTAAATTCAAAAATATAACTGGGGCTGGCCCAGTGGTGCAGCGGTTAAGTGCGCACGTTTCGCTTCGGCGGCCGGGGGTTCGCCAGTTCGGATCCCAGGTGCAGACATGGCACTGCTTGGTAAGCATCCCACACGTAAAGTAGAGGAAGATGGGCACGGATGTTAGCTCAGGGCCAGTCTTCCTCAGCAAAAAGAGGAGGATTGGCAGCAGATGTAAGATCAGGGCTAATCTTCCTCAAAAGAAAACCCAAAAAAACAAAAAATTCAAAAATATAAGGAAGAGCAATTCACTTACCAGCACTTGAGACATCTTCTGTGAAGATATCCACTATTTTTTAAAGCATAAAGTAAAAACATCACAAGAGTAACAGATCATTTGATAACCTGTAGCACCTCCAGGATCAGTATAAGTTCACAAGAAAGCTGCTTCAAAGTTCACAGATTAGCATCCCCTGTGCATAAATAGTGTCCTGCAAATACTCCTTAAGTACAACTAATGAAGATATTTCTGTTAACCTCTTTTGATATCTTATTTCACTGATATTTCTCTGCTTTCCCCAGAACCCCGCTGCTTCAGTACTTGTGAAACCACCAAGTGTGCGCTCTACAGCAATGCTCCTCCCTTCTCCTCCCAACCTCCTCTGACTCACTCAGGTGATCAACTATGCACTCTGCCATATAGGAAAGTCAACAATGAACAGAGTCCACTACCATTTATTAAATGCCTTTAACTAGTCAATTGCACTGCTAGCTGCTTTCAGGTGTTACCTTAATCTTCAGAAGCGAGCCATAACTTCAAAGAAAATAAAGGGCATCAATTATGCTTATTACATTTTTACTGAATGCTTATCTATTCTTGTGTTAATCGTAACTAATATTTTTCTGAACACTGGCTTTATAACAACAGCTTAAGAAAAAACAGCTATTCCTACACCACTTCTAAAAGGAGAAACCCTTCCATATTATGAGTTTTTTAAGACTGTTAAGGATGTGTGTTACAATCTCTAATAAAACGCATCACCATCTGGATTTTCCTCTTAGAGAAAGATGGAATAGATGTACTGTTCCCTACTCCTTTAAGCACAGTTAAAAACTCTAGACATTATATATTAAAAATAAACAGATAAAAATAGTCGCTAAGTTGGAGAAAAGAAGGTAGCCCAGTCGGAGAACAGGTTCCTCAGAACCTGGTTATTGAGTTCACTTGGTTTTCTTTTTGCCTCATATATTCCAGACTCAGTACTGGAGAAGCAAGCAACCTAGAAATGCTACTGAGCAGAGAAGGAAAAAAGCTCCAAGAAATGCCTGCTCTTTCCAGCCAAAGGGCCAAGGAAAGAGTAGCCTAGTACTGCTGTCAAATACCACAGAAAAAAAAAAAACTGTAGCCACTTCTCCACCCATGCCAGCAAAGACCAAGTAGGGAGCCTAGACTTACACACTCACCAGGCTATGATGTGGGGCCCCAACCACCACCACTACGCAACATCTTAGCCAGGGTGGTGTCAGAGAAGGCCAAGTGGAAAGCTGGGACTTTCCTCCCCACCAGGTGAGAAGGAGACCCCTCTGCCCCTACTGTCTGTGGAGGCACAAGGCAGAACAAACAAGGCACACCTGCCCTTCCAGCAAGGAGGGTATCAGTGGAAGCCTAATGGAGCCTGACCTCCCACACTACCCAAGAACAACAAGGAGCTCCTCCCCTCCAAGTGTCCACAGAGACCAAGTGGGGAACTGGAATTGGAGGTAATTCATTTTTCTTTTTTCAGCATAGGTTCCCTCTTCGGTAAAATAAAGTTTAGATTTAGATCCAAGGTCCTCAACCAATGTTACGATTTTTTAAAATATTTTTACAACTAATACTTCTACCAGGACTTCAACACAATTCCTCAGCTTTTCATAACAAGTGCTCACAGATGTCTGCTTTCTCTCCCTTTTCAGTAACTGAATCACATTTCCAAAGGCATTTTATTTTGGCTTCCTCATCTTCAAAGAACTATCCTTTCCATTCCAAAGAACTCAACAAAAAAGATCATTTCCACCAGATTATTTTTCTAAATATAAGACTTTAGTTCCACAGAAAAGATCTATCAAAATTAGTTTTACCCTGAGGAGCCAGAACTTACACAAGTCCTAACACACTAAAAGTTTTTTTATTGTCTAGCTTCTCATCCAGTTGGCCCACTTTTAAATAAGACTTGATCTGTTCCACCACCACTACCACCACCAAGACTACAGATTTGGTTTAGGGAAACAGGCAAATCAGGGTAACAGCTTGTCCCATATTTTCTCATTTTAACTACTACTTTTTTAACTACTCTTTATTTTTGTCCTTCCTTAAAAACTACTAACTTTTTTTAAAGGGCAATTAGAAAAGTTCTACTTTATTTACCTATTTTATTAGCATTAACATTTGATTTAACAATACCTGACATATTACAGGCACTAAAAAAAAAAACCCTATTCATTGATTAAATTAACAATTTAGGAGATTTTCATCTCTGTGAAATGGATGGGCAGTTCCTGAGAAAGAAAATAACCATATAAAATAATAAAATACAACACCTATCTACATGCAAGGCATATACACACAAAATCTAATTTCTACCGAGAACCCAAACAGGTGGCATTCCCTACTTTTACAGAGGGAGAAACGTACGCTCTAGAGTGAAGCATCTTTAGGAAAAACACACAGCAGGTATGCGTTTGGGTAAGGGGGAGGGGTTAAGTAGTCAGTAGAGAGCTATACATCCTGACTTCAGAGGCCATGTTCCTTTCACAATGCTATGCTATCTTACTCCTGAAGTAGCTCTAGTACAGGAGTTGCCAATGACAACCATCACACTGAGCCTACCTTCCTCTACTTTCAGGGATGTTTCTCAAAGGGAATTCATTCCTTATCTCCTCTGCACCCTTTTGTGTTTTATTGGCTAAATAACCTCAGAGATGCTATGCCACAACACCCAATGTATCAACGCCATTTTCCAGCCCCCACCACTCACTTTTTTCTTTGAAAGCACTCTAGACTATTAAAAATTATCTTCATCTTATTAATTTATTTTTTCACATTTGTCTGTTTTCCCTCCACCATTAGGATATAAGCTCATAAAGAAGAGAGAACTTATCTGTGTTATTCACCATTGTGTCTCTAGCATCTATAGAACCTCAGCAGGTATCTGAACAAATGAATGAATGGCAAACAGAAAAGAATAAAACAAGTGAGAAACATGGTACAGGGGAGGATATGCCACAGTACTGCTACTGTTCTTACGAAAAAATAGCTCAATAGAGGGTAGAGAATTTAGTTTCTTATCAGGGATATTGAAGAGACCCATTATGTAAATAATATGGAAAGCCCTGCTGTAACTGCTACAAGAAGAGACATGTGGCTGATGAAAAAAACATGCTTCAAAGAAAGCCTACTGAGAAGTATCCCTTAAATGTTGCTAAAGTTGCTGTTAATCTTATTTGCAATGTAGAAAAAAGCTCTTATTTTACTTTTATTTAACACCACTCACTAGCTGGACTGCAATAAATTCTGCATTTGTTTATTTTGTTTAATCTCCATTACAATGCAGCAACTCTAATAAAATTGCCAAATATCAATAAGCTAAGACACTGATATTGAATCTTAAAGTTTACAGCAACAAACAAATCAGACGCTTGACTCTCTACTTTAGCCCAAAAGATTGAAGTTGAGAATGTAGAAAAATCTGACATACCAGCATGCTTCTTCTTCTCAATTTTGGCTTAATTCCTAAACACTACAAATCAATGAGGAAAGAGCAGACTATTGGTTATTTTTTCATGTGAAAAGAATTTAATTAGTGCCTAAATAATATATACACAAAAAAAAAAGACTGATGAAAGACACACTGAAAATCAAAAATACAAAACCAATGATCTTTAAATCTTGCCTGCTCCCAAGTTTTGTGACTTAAGTCACAAAAAGCACTCATGAAGGATAAAAGACACATAAGCAGAAGGAAGACAAAGGACTAGTATTCATAATACATTAAGAAGTACTACAAATCAATGAGAAAATGAGCAAGAACTCAATGGAAAAATGGACAGAAATATCTGAATAAGCTACGCACAGGAAAAGGAATTTAAATGGCCAATAAATGTGAAAAGATGCCCAACTTCACCAGCAATCAGAAAAATGAAACACTGAAACATGGGGTAAATACTATTGTAGATCTCTAAGATTAGCCAAAAAAGAAAATCTGATGGTATCAAATCTTAATGAGAATGCAGAAAAAGGGTACTCTTATACTACTGGTAGGAGTTTAAATTGGTATAATTATTTAGTGAGACATTTGACAATATCTAGTACAGCTGAACATGTGCGTATCCTAAGATGCACCAAATTCTGAGCTATGTATATACCCTACAAAAGGATGTTCAATGCAGCACTGTTCTTAATAGCTAAAAATTGGAAAATAGTCCTAAATATTCGAAAAATGCAGTAGAGATGTACGTTGGAACATTATGACTGTTAAAAAATTAACTAGTAACATCATACTCAATGGGCAAAAACTGAAAGCCATCCCTCTGAGAACAGGAACAAGACAAGGGTGTCCACCCTCACCACTCTTATTCAACATAGTACTGGAGGTTTTGGCCAGAGCAATACGGCAGGAAAAAGAAATAAAAGGAATCCAAGGAGCCAATGAAGAAGTAAATTCTCACTGTTTGCAGACGACATGATCTTATACATAGAAAACCCCAAATAATCCACTGGAAAACTATTAGAAATAATCAACAGCTACAGCAAAGTCGCAGGGTATAAAATCAACATACATAAATCAGTAGCATATCTATACTCTAACAACGAACTAACAGAAAAAGAACTCAAGAACTCAATCCCATTCACAATTGCAACAAAAAGAATAAACTACCTTGGGGTAAATTTAACCAAGGAAATGAAAGACACATACAACGAAAACTATAAGACTTTCCTGAAAGAAATTGATGACGACATAAAGAGATGGAAAGACATTCCATGCACGTAGATTGGAAGAATAAACAGTTAAAATGTCCATACTACCTAAAGCAATCTACAGATTCAACGCTATCCCAACCAGAATCCCAACGACATTCTTTACAGAAATAGAACAGAGAATCCTAAAATTCATATGGGGCAACAAAAGACCCCAAATTGCTACAGTAATCCTGAGAAAAAAGAACAAAGCTGCAGGCCTCACAATCCCTGACTTCAAAACATACTACAAAGCTACAGTAATCAAAACAGCATGGTACTGGTACAAAAACAGATGCACAAATCAATGGAACAGAATTGAAAGCCCAGAAATAAAACCACACATCTATGGACAGCTTATCTTCGACAAAGGAGCTGAGGACCTACAATGGAGAAAAGAAAGCCTCTTCAACAAATAGTGCTGGGAAAACTGGACAGCCACATGTAAAAGAATGAAAATTGACCATTCTTTTTCACCATTCACAAAAATAAACTCAAAATGGATCAAAGACCTAAAGATTAGACCTGAAACAAGTCTTCTAGAAGAGAATATAGGCAGTACACTCTTTGACCTCAGTATCAAAAGGATCTTTTCGCACACCATAACTCCTCAGACGAGGGAAACAATACAAGGAATAAACAAATGGACTTCATCAGACTAAAGAGCTTCTTCAAGGCAAGGGAAAACAGGATTGAAACCAAAAAAAAAAAAAACCATTAGTTTGGAAAAAATATTTACAAGTTATATATCCAACAAAGGGTTAATCTCCATAATATATAAAGAACTCACACAGCCCAACAACAAAAAATCAAACAACCCGAGCAAAAAATGGGCAGGAGACATGAACAGACACTTCTCCAGAAAAGATATATGGATGGCCAATAGACACTTGAAAAGATGCTCATCATCACTAATCATCAGAGAAATGTAAATCAAAACTACACTAAGATATCACCTTACACCTGTTAAATGGCAAAAATAACCAAAACAAAAAGTGACAAATGTTGGAGAGGTTGTGGAGAAAAAGGAACCCTCACACACTGTTGGTGGGAATGCAAACTGGTGCAGCCACTATGGAAAACAGTATGGAGATTCCTCAAAAAATTAAAAATAGAATACCATATGACCCAGCCATCCCACTACTGGGTATCTATCCAAAGAACTGGAAATCAGCAATTCCAAAAATCCCATCCACCCCTATGTTCATTGCAGCATTATTTACAATAGCCAAGATGTGGAAGCAACCTAAGTGCCCATCAACTGATGGTTGGATAAAGAAGATATGGTATATATGTACACACACACACACACACACACACACACACACACAATGGAATACTACTCAGCCATAAAAAAGGATAAAATCGTCCCATTCACAACATGGATGGACCTTGAGGGTATTATGTTAAGTGAAATAAGCCAGATAGAGAAAGACGAAGTCTGTACAACTCCACTCATAGCTGGAAGTTAAACATATAGACAAAGAGAACTGATTGGTGTTTACCAGGCGAAAGAAGGCGTGGGGGGAGGGCACAAAGGGTAAAGTGGTGCACCTACAACATGACTGACAATAATGTACAACTGAAATTTCACAAGGTTGTAAACTATCATAATCTTAATAAAAAGTTTTTAAAAAATTAACTAGTACAAAAGGAGCTTCTGCTATAACACCAAATGTGCATTCCTAAACAGATGACGTTCTGAAAAAAATTACACACTAAAATACCACTGATTATGTGAAAACTTCTGAATCAAACACTAAAATATCCATGATTATGCAAAAGTACGGTCTGGTGCAGACGAATCTAAACCTATGCAACTTTGGAACCTGAGCACTAAAAATGTAAACAAATAAATAACAATAACTGGAACCTTGAAAGATGGGCAATAACTTAAGACTGCCCAAGCAGTCATGACAATTGGATTCCTCAGGAGCCATTAAAAATACATAAAAACAATAAAGTGAAGATGTTGGCTTGTGGATGCTGAGGCAGTACAGACAGAAGTGGAGGTGAGCTCCAGGGGCTAAGAGCTCTACAATGCTAGGACTATGTAACTTTGAGGAAAACACCCAAGTACAGATAACCACTTAAAACCCTTTTGTGTAAGAGCCAAAAGAACTCCCTTCTATGCAAGCAGCCAAACTGAGAGCATATCCCCTTCTTACTGAAATTAGAATTCTCCATTCTTTATCCCAGCTCCCCTTACCTAGAAAACAAACATAACTTTCCCACTGTCCTGACATCCTTCCTCTATTTACCAATCACTTATGAGTCAACTAGTGCTATAAAACACACTGTAGCAGAAGTGACTATACTATGTATCCACAGAAATCTCATGTTACGCATAAAAAAAGTTGCAATCTGACAACGGTAATAACGTAAATGTCTACATAACACAAAATACTATTTGTTTATGCACAGATAATATGTACAGAACTATGTATTAGAAGGATACATACAACTTCAGAATACAGGTGGTTGGGGGAGAGAGAAATAAGAAGGGGGAAACAAAGAATTCAATTTTATCTGTAATGGTCCATCTCTTTATTATAAAGTAACACTTTGAAACAAAAATGACAAAATGATAACATTCTGTACATTAAGTTCACAGATCTTGTTCTATATTTTTTGTAAAATATTTTTTAAATCATGTACAGATGAACTAACATTGCAAAGGGACACTGAAATTGACATGTTTGTCACAAAACAAATTTGCAGTGTCTATAGTTTTTCACAGTAGTTGTAAAAATGATTTGACCTTTCTACTCATCTTCCAGCCAATTTGAATATCACTGCTCTTCAGTATAGCTATCTAAAACAATAACTGTGACATGAGTTTTTTATAGGAAACCTAGTTCTACCATTCACTCCACAGTCTCACATTTACAAAATAACATATGTACCTTAATGTCCCACTAAAATGCTTATTTTCAACTGGACAGTGAATTATAAATTACACCTTGCCCTTGAATATTTTTTACTTAACTTTTTAACTTTTTTTAACCAATGTTCTATTACTTCAATATATTCTCTCTGAAAAGCCACAATCCTGAAAAAAGAGAGAGATGAGAGGCCAAAGTCATGGCTTACTATAAACAGACCATCAATGTACCATTTTAAAGAAAAGAAAACAGGGGCCGGCCTGGTGGCGCAGCAGTTAAAGTTCACACATTCCTCCAGCAACCCAGGGTTTGCCAGCTCGGACCCCTGGTGGGGACCTATGCACCGCCTGTCAAGCCTTGTTGTGGCAGGCGTCCCACATATAAAGTAGAGGAAGATGGGCACGGATGTTAGCTCAGGGCCAATCTTCCTCAGCAAAAAGAGGAGGATTGGCAGCAGATGTTAGCTCAGGGCTAATCTTCCTCAATAAATAAATAAAGTATATTAAAGAAAAAGAAAAGAAAACAGAAATTATGTGATTTGCCCTATATCACACCACCAGCAAAGGGCAAAGCTGGAACTCGACTGTGCTGAAAACCAGATATCCTACTCCGATTTCCATAGCATCTGCACTAGACTCCATTTTAGGTTATAAAAAAGAAGTCAATTTATAAAACAAAAAGTAAAAACAAAATCAACCTTCTCCCATAAATTCAATTTCCTACTACAGCTTTTCTCAGTTCCTCCAAGAGATAAAATATTACTAGGTAAAGTGTAGTTGGTTCACCTTCTCCAAAATCAACCACCAGAGTCACGTATGTGTTTATACTTAGGGGTAAAACCACAATTAAAATAAACACAATTTATTCAGGGAACAAATATTTAGGAAACACATTGTGCAGGATTCTAACAACTACTGTGCAAGTTGGACAAAGAAAGGAGACGTACACCCTAGCTTTCCTCAAAGGACTCATAATCATGATCTAATGAGGCCATGACTACAGCTGAGTGTAGGAAAACTAAAATACAAAACGACAATTATAAGTAGCCTGTAACTATACAGATATGCTTTTTTTCCTTCTCTAAACTGTTGAGAACTTTATTAGTTTGTAACCAATTTATGAATCCTGATTGTTTTCTGGCAGAGGTGACTAGAATATTTACTAAAAAAGGAATGTTTGTGGTGGTTGAAGAGTAACTGTTACTTGAGTAGATAAGTGCTGCAATGTTGAAACTTCAAAACAGGAGTCTAAGACATTCTCAAAGGGGCTGGAAAACCAACAGGATACAATACGACTTGAGTAATGAGGCAACTATTCAGAATTTCAGTTCAGATTCTATGTCTTATTAGCTACCCAACACTGGATAAACCACTTAACCTCTCAGTCTGTATGTCACCATATTTAAAATGGGGCTATCTACTTACTTCACAAGACTTACAGGCTCAAATGAGAATGTACAGAGCAAACGCAAACTACTGTTTATTAAAAAAAAAAAAAGGCAGGTAGACAGGTAGATAGATTCATATATACATATACAAACACACACATACATATACACAGAATAATTATCCACCAGGACACCAAACAACAATATCCATTATAGAGGTACTTAGACCTCTAGTTTTTTAAATTCTACAGAGTAAAAGTTTATCTAAATATATACATACATATATATACTTCTTGAAATTAAAGACTAAATCCTATTAACCAACAACCAGAAATTTAACAGAGAATACTTACCTTAACAAAATTATCAGGAAACATTCCTCTTCTCCCATTTAGTTCTCCTTCTAGCCATCCTTCCTCCTGTAATTTTTTCACGTTCCTGATGATTTCCCCAACTCGAATAGTTAATTCATCATCATGTATAGCATCATAGTCATACTCCACAATATAGTCAACTAAAAAAAGAAAAAAGAAATGTCTAAACTTAATCCATGAAATACTACTAACCATATTAATAAACTTAAAACTAAGAAATCTGTAATAATGTTACAAAGATTATCATCAAGGCTTACCTCAACGACTTTAAAAATTTGTCTGTATCAGCAAATTTCTTGATTACATTAGTATAAAAAACAGCACAAGTTTTAAGTAGAAGCCTCAATACAATGCATAATTCATGTCATCAGTTATTCTTATAGTCAGATGTATATCCTTTGTGACAAACTCTAAGGTGGTCCCCATGATCCCTATCTCTTGATATTCATGTTCTTGTGTAATTCTCTCTCCTTGAGTGTGGACATGACCTATGACTGACTTCTAACCAACAGAATATGACAAAGATGATGGACTGTATGTGACTACATAAGATTTTAATGTCCATCTTACTAGGAAACTTACTGACTTTGAAGATGCAAGCAGTTATGCTGTAAGCTGGCCTACAGAGAGGGCCACATGCAAGCAACTAAAGGAGGTCTCTGGTTGACAGCGAGCAAAAAACTGAGGCCCTCTGTCCAAAAGCCCATATGGAACTGAATAATGCCAATAAACCTGTGAGCTTGGAAGCAGATCCCTCCCTAGGTGAGAACCAGCCCTGGACAAAACCTTGACTGCAGCCTTGCAGAGGACCCAGTTAGACATGCCCAGACTGTGAATCACAAAAACTATGAGATAATAAGAGTATTGTTTTAAGCTGCTAAATTTGTCACAGGATAACAGAAAATGAATAGACACTAAATGAAGGTTAATAAAGATCTATTTCCTCCTTCAAGTATAGAACTTTAGATTACAAGACATTATATATGCATATCATTAATATTTTATGGGATTCAATAAAAGAAAAGCAGTAACAGATCTACCCAAGATGGCAGACTAGCTGCACCTGCATTCATCTTTTCTTCCTTCTGTAAGAATGACAGACTCTATCACTCTATGAGAATGATACATTCTATAAGATTGTATCATTCTATAAGTGTATCACTCTATAAGAATGATACATTCTATAAGAAAGACTTCAGAAAAAAGAACACACACACAGAACTATCACCAAAAAAAAAGGAAAGAGAGTATGGGCAGACACGGTTGGTTGCCAAACCAACAGCCATTCTACACTGACTCCCCCTCCTCCTTCCTTTCTCATTCAACTTTGATTTTGTTCAGGTATTTCGAGACCCTGTGGCTTTCACAAGTGAGGCTTCTCTCAGTCCCAGGGGGGTTAAACATTGACTAGTCCAGATGCTGATTTCTCAAATACTACTGTACAATCAAGTCACCTTGTTGACTTGCAGAAGTCTTCTTATTGACTTGGGGAATCTTGTTTAAATGCAGACTCTAACTGAGTAAGTCCCAGGATACCTAATGCCGTTCATCAAAGCAGCAAAGGTCTAAAGATAGCAGATTTATAGTAATTCCATTCACACACACACACACACACACACTAACTGGTTGTCAAACACAAATGTGATGGATGAATTCTGACAAACAAGATGTGAGTTGGGGTTCTGAGAAGGTTTTATCTGACCTTAAAAACAAAACACAGGGAAATAATGTCGCCCTGCAGACTTTGGATGTTCTTCTGTGAGAAAGTAATGCCCAAAACTGCTATAATTATGAGACAGGAAAAACAGCAGAAACGATTTGATGGAAGAGAAGAAAGATGAAAATGACCCGGATCTATGCTAGATTTATCAAACTGTTAAATTAACCAACCCCATACCTTTGGATTTCTTGTTATAGAAGTAGCAATTTTTCGTTTTTTGTTTTTTTTTTTTTTTTTGAGGAAGATTAGGCCTGAGCTAACTGCTGCCAATCCTACTCTTTTCGCTGAGGAAGACTGGCCTGAGCTAACATCTGTGCCCATCCTCCTCTACTTTATATGTGGGATGCCTATCACAGCATGGCTTGCCAAGTGTTGCCACGTCCACACCCAGGATCCAAACTGGCAAACCCCGGGCCACCAAAGCGGAACGTGTGCACTTAACTGCTGTGCCATTGGGCCGGCCCCAGTAGTTGTTTTTTTAACTGAAGTAAATTTTAGACAGTATTTTTTTTTTTTTTTCACAATTGGCACCTGAGCTAACATCTGTTGCCAATCTTCTTTTTTTCCTTGTTCTTCTCCCCTAAGCCCCCCAGTACATAGCTGTATATTCTAGTTCTGAGCGCCTCTGGCTGTGCTATGTGGGACACTGCCTCAGCATGGCCTGATGAGTGGTGCCACGTCTGCACACAGGATCCAAACCAGTGAAACCCTGGGCTGCCAAAGCAGAGTGCACAAACTTAACCACTCAGCCAGGGGGCTGGCCCCCAAGACAGTATTTCTATTTGCAGCTGAAAATATCCCAACTTGAGAAGGGAGCCAGCAAGAAATTTTTAAAACTTGTAAAAATGGATCTATAACTGATAAAGCCAGGAAGAAGCCCAAAGAACTTAAGAAAACGATAATTGATACCAAACTGTTCCGCAGAACCCTAGAAAGGCTAGAAATTCAGACAAGGAGGGCTCATGGGAAATGCAGAGCTGAAAACAGACGAACTAATCTATATACGGAAGAGCTGACACCCATTATCAACCACAATAGCTCTAAGAAAATAATGGTAAGTAAGCAGGTATTTTTCTCCTAAGGCAAAACACTAAAGAATTAATCTCACACACACAAAAGAAGTTTGGGGAAACTGGTATAGCTACTATGGATGAGTGCTGGTTTCTTAGAGAAATGACTACTGATTTCCAAAATTTAGAGGTCTCCAGAGCCATGGGCAGCTCCCCATCTGCTACTTTTAAAACAAAACTCTGTCCTACCCACATAAAGAGTTCCCACTCAGCTTTTTATTATTTATTCATAAATATGAGCAAATAATCATTAATCATGAAAGACTATGATAAACTGAAAAATCACTCCCGGATGAAACATACTCCTCCCCTCCCCCCCAAGCTTCCGGAAGAATTTAGTCCTAAAGCCATTAGATGTGGAAGAGCACAGATGGGGGGTGGGGGGTTGGGGGTCTGATGTGATAAGTCAAGGTCAAGAAGAGTAAAGAAGGTATCCAAAGCTGGGGTGGGAGTGGGAGGGAAGCTATCAGAGGGAGAAGTAGGGTGAGGAGGGCATCCACATATGGAATGTTCCCCAGTGCAGCATATAAGAACTCTAAGGCAAGGTGAGGAGGGCATCTGTGCAGAGGCAATCTGATATGGCGTGTCAGAGACCAAGCACAGTGGAGAGGGCACGCAAGCTAAGGGGCAGCTTAGTGAGGGCTATCAAAGGCCAAATGGTGTTGAGGGGGTGGAGGCAGATTTCCATGCAGGTGGGAGGGTGGAAGCAACCTATAATGGAGAAGAATAGTCCAAGCAGGAAAAAGGGTGTCCACGCAAGCGAGTGGAGTGACAGAAGAGATGGAAGACTGGCTACATTCAAGGAGATTGATTAAGAATAATGGAAGCCAAGTTTCTCTGTCAGAGAAAGAAGTTATAAAGATAAAGGAAAAAAGCTAGATTTGATCATGTAGTATTAAATAGGAATAAGAAGTATCAGCAGAAACTTACAGTTTTCAATACATAGATATACACACACATATAAACACACACAAAACCCCTAGCTCTGTCCACTGAAAGGGTCTAAAACCAGCAACACCCCAATGGCAATGAGCAAACCTAATGCTAAGATCTTATAAATACCACTTTCTACTAAAAGGAACCAGGAATCATTGAGGAGACAGGCAATTTCAGGGCAAACACAGGAAACGTACAAGATAAGCCTGGAACATAGTGTTGTGCCGGAAACCAAGGAAGTTCTCTCAAAGAAAGATGAGGTGATGCCAAAGGACACAGAAAAGTGATATCAAAATGCTCCTACTGGGCAGGCCCAGTGGCGCAGTGGTTAAGTTCACACGTCCCACTTCGGCAGCCCAGGGTTCACAGGTTCAGATCCCAGGCATGGACCTATGCACCACTTCTCAAGCTATGCTGTGGCAGGCATCCCACATATAAAATAGAGGAAGATGGGCATGGATGTTAGCTCAGGGCCAATCTTCCTCAGCAAAAAGAGGAGTATTGGCAGTGGATGTTAGCTCAGGGCTAATCTTACTCAAAAAAAAAAGTTACTTAAAAAACAGAAAATGCTCCTACTGACCAAATCAGGACAATTTGACCATCAAAATAATGACAATAACAGAATATACCCCAATGAATAAAGAAAGCATGAGTCCATACATGTTCCACAATTTCTTAAATTTAATGGCTGAATTGTGATTAAGTAGAAGGTTCTAGTTTGTAGAAAATACACACTAAAATATTCAGTAGAAAGGCATCAGTCAGGAAAAATCTGTTTGTACTGAACTTCTAAAATTTCTACAACTTATTATTTCAAAATAAAAACAATTTTCAACATGTAGAAATTATTACAGGCATCTCGTTTTATTGTGCTTTTGGCTTTACTGAACTTCAAAGATACTGCGTTTTTTGCAAAGTGAAGGTTTGCAGCAACCCTGTTTCAAGCAAGTCTATCTGCATCACTTTCCAACAGCATTTGTTCACTTCATGTCTCTGCCTCACATTTTGGGAGTTCTTGCAATATTTGAAATTTTTTACTATTATTATATTAGTTATGGCAGTCTGTGGTCAATGATCTTTAATATTACTATTGTAATTGTTTGGGGGCACCAGGAAATGCACCCATATATAAGACAGCAAACAACTGATAAACGCTGTGGGTGTTCTGACTGCTCCACTGAGCAGCAGTTGCCCCGTCTCTCTCCTGGGGACCTCCCTATTCCCTGAGAGACAACAATATTGAAATAAGGCCAATTATTAACCCTATAATGGCCTCTAAGTGTTCAAGTGAAAGAAACAGTCACACGTCTCTTACTTTAAATCAAAAGCTAGACATGATTAAGCTTAGTGAGGAAGGCATGTCAAAAGCTGAGATTGGCCAAGAGGCCTAGCTTTTCAGCCTAACAGTCAGCCAAGTTGTGCCTGCAAAGGAAAAGGTCTTGAAGGAAATTAAAAGTGCTATTCCAGTGAACATACAAATGATAAGAAAGCCAAACAGCCTTATTGCTCATATGGAGAAGATTTTGGTGGTCTGGATAGAAGATCAAACCAGCCACAACATTCCTTCAAATCAAAGCCTAATCCAGAGCAAGGCCCTAACTCTCCTCAGTTCTGTGAAGGCTGAGAGAGATGAGAAAGCTGCAGAAGAAAAGCTTGAAGCCAGCAGAGTTTAGTTCATGAGGTTGAAGGAAAGAAACCATCTCCATAACATGAAAGTGCAGGGTGAAGAGGCAAGTGCTGAGGTAGAAGCTGCAGCAAGTTCTCCAGGAGACCTAGCTGAGATAATTAATGAGGGCGGCCACACTAAACAACAGACTTTCAGTGTAGACGAAACATCTTTATACTGGAAGAAGATGCCATCTAGGACTTTCATAGCTAGCGAGGAGAAGCCGATGCCTGGCTTCAAAACTTCAAAGAACAGTTTGCTAGGGGCTAACGCAGCTAAGGCAGCTGGGGACTTGAAGTTGAAGCCAGTACTCATTTACCGTCTCAAAAATTCTAAGATCGTTCAGAAGTATGTTAAATCTACTCTGCCTTCACTCTATAAACGGAATAACAAAGCCTAGATGACAGCACGTCTGTTTACAACATGGTTTACTGAATCTTTTAAGCCCACTGTGGAGACCGGACTGCTCAGAAAAAAAGATTTCTTTCAAAATCTTACTGCTCACTGACAATGCACCCGGTCACCCAAGAGCTCTGACGGAGACGTACAATGAGATTAATGTTGTTTTCATGTCTGCTAACACACGTCCATTCTGCAGCCCGTGGATCAAGGAGTAAGTTCAACTTTTAAGTCTTATTATTTCAGAAATATATTTCCTAAGGCTATAGCTGTCATAGTGATTCCTCTGATGGATCTGGGCAAAGTAAACTGATAACCTGGAAAGGATTCACCACTCTAGATGAATTAAGAACATTCATGATTCATGGTAAGAGGTCAAAATATCAATATTAACAGGAGTTTGGAAGAAGTTGATTCCAGCCCTCACGGATGACATTGAGGGGTTCAAGAGTTCAGTGGAGGAAATAAGTGCAGATATGGTGGAAACAGCAAGAGAACTACAATTAGAAGTGGAGCCTGAAGATCTGACTGAATTGCTGCAATCTCTTGATAAAACTTTAACAGACGAAGAGTTGCTTTTTAAGGGTGAGCAAAGAAAGTGGTTTCTTGAGATGAAATCTGTTCCCAGTAAAGATGCTGTGAAAACTCTTGAAATTACAACAAAGGATATTACATTAACTTCATTGATAAAGCAATGGTAGGGTTTAAGAGGACTGACTCCAATTTTGAAAGAAGTTCTACTGTGGGTAAAATGCTATCAAACAGCATCACATGCTAGAGAGAAATCATTTGTGAAAGAAAGAGTCCTTCGATAAAGCAAATTTCACTGTTGTTTTATTTTAAGAAATTGTTATAGCCACCCCAACCTTCAGAAACCACCATCCTGATTAGTCAGCAGTCATCAATATTGAGGCAAGACCCTCCACCAGCAAAAAAATTAGGACTCACTGAAAGCTCAGATGACAGCTAGCAGTTTTTAACAATAAAGCATTTTTTAATTAAAGTATGTGCATTGTTTCTTTAGACATGATGCTTGTGTACACTTAATAGAATACAGTATAGCAAAAACATAACTTTCATATGCACTAGGAAACTAAAAACTTCATGTGACTCACTTTATTGTGATATTCACCTTATTGTAGTAGGCTGGAACCAAACTCACAATTATCTCCAAGGTATGCCTGTATCCTCAGGAGATGTAATAAAGTCCATAAAATCAGAACAGAATACTTTGAAAAAAGAAATGAGAAAATAAAAAGGGCTTGGAAATCTGTGTCTTTCAATATGTCTTATTTATTTTTTTACTTTTTGGAGAAGTGGAGACAGAACCAAGAAAATTTTCTTAAAAACGTAAAGCAAAGTGACAAAGAAAATATAAAAGCAAAGACAAGATACAGATGATCAATCCAGACAATCCAACATCCAATTAAGAGTTCTGGAGAAAACAAGAACTGACAATAAAATAAGAAAATACTTGGGGCCAGCCCAGTGGCTTAGTGGTTAAGTTTGCATGCTCTGCTTCCCAGGCACAGACCTAGCACTGCTCATCAAGCCACACTGTGGCAGCATCCCACATAAAATAGAGGAAGATTGGCACACATGTTAGCTCAGGCAACAATCTTCCTCACAAAATAAATAAATAAGTAAGAAAATACTCCAAAGCTAATTGACCCAAATCGTCAAACAGAGAGAGATCTGTGAGAGTCCAGCACAATGAACAAATACAAAATTAAGTACTCAAATCTTGGTGAAATTTCACAAGACAAACATCTAGAAAGCTCTCTGAGAGAAAATAAAGAGTTCATCTACAAAAGAATGAGAATCGTCTTAGACTTCTCATGGGCAACACCAGATTCTAAAAAAAAAAATAAAAAGGCAAAGCCACTTAAGTATTGAAGAAAAATGAACTCTATACTCAACCAAATCAGCAGGCAAGTACAAGGTACACCATTTTCACACAGGCAAGGACAAAGAAAATTAACTCCTTCATGTGAAATTACATGATGTTATCTAGCAAAATAAAAATATGAACCAAAACAGAGGGCAACATGAAATCCAAGAGATAGTGGAACCAATCCTGGAGAGTAAGACATACTAAAATAGCAATTGTGCGAAAATTCTAAGAAACAGTCTAGACTAAGCAGGAGACAAAGTTCTAAGAGGTATTCTGAGACAAAGAGAAGTGAGGGATAGACTGTGAAATTTTATACTATCCTTAAGAATCCAGAAATCAAAGAGACAATAAAGTCAGATAAGGAGAAGAAAAAGTAAAGATGATTAGAAACTCCTAGACTGGCAAAGGGCTGTACAATGTTGAAAATATAATCACCATATATACTACTCGGCTGCACGGTGAAAAATATTTACATGGTCATAGTAACGTAGAAACTAATTATTTTTAAAGTTGAAAATAAACCTATAACAAAACAGAAAGACTAAATTATAGTTACAGAACAAAATGTAAATGTTAACAAGCCTTGATATTATAAAGTAAAAGGACTGAGGAGATTGGTAAAAGGATGGGTAGAGGGGCTGGCCCCGTGGCCGAGTGGTTAAGTTCGCGTGCTCTGCTGCAGGTGGCCCAGTGTTTCGTTGGTTCGAATCCTGGGCACGGACATGGCACTGCTCATCAAACCACGCTGAGGCAGCGTCCCACATGCCACAACTAGAAGGACCCACAACAAAGAACATACAGCTATGCACCAGGGGGCTTTGGGGAGAAAAAGGAAAAAAATAAAATCTTTTTAAAAAAAAAAAAAAAGGAAGGGTAGAGACACTAATATCTTCATCAAAGTTAAGTCCAGAAATACTGTGTTAGTTGCTGGAAAAAGAAAGAAAGGTATAAGCATATACTCAGAATTTAGAAAGGTATCCAACAGAGAAATAGAACTATATTGGGATAAACAGAGACCAGATGTGAGATTATAACAACTAAGCTAAATCTTTACCTTTTGTATCAAAAAGTTAAAAATCAAAGTATCAAGTCAAAAAAAGCTATAGAAACTTATTAATTAGAAATATAAAAGCCAAAAAATAAAAACAGAAAGACTAGATAGTTCAAAGTGGTTTCCCTCTGAAGAAAGAACAGGAGTAGAGAACAGTGAGGCAAGGAAACACTGTTTCTCAATATAAGTCCTTTAACACTGTTATATTTTTATACTATACACTGGTATTACTTTGATAAGATTTTATTTTTAAAAAAAGCAGTAAATATTAAAGTGGCATGTCCAATATTATGGCAAAAATGTTTATAACACATGATTTCACGTGTTATAATTAAGAAGTTCACTGAGTCAAAGATAATCTATTTTATTTTGCCTATGGAAAACACCATACGGCAAATAAGGTTAAATTCTTGTCCTTTTAAAGTTATTCATAATTAGGCTTGTAATATAATGTTAAATAAGAAAGGTTATAAAACATAGGTATACTAAACATATTTTTGTAAAAAGGGAAGAAATAAAAATATGCATAGAAAAAATATAAAGAGTTACATTCCAAAATGTTAATAGACACCTAAAGAGATTAGGGATGCTGTTTATTATCTCCTTTTATTTCATCTGTACTAAAGAATTAATCCTACCCAAAAGAGAAATCTGGACTTTGTCTCATCTCCTGGGAGGTAATCTCTAGGAAGAGTGTTTTTGTTTATTTGGGGACCTGGAGCACCTTTGTTTATCCGGGGACTAAACCAAAAGCTCTAACAACGCAATTGTGTTAGGGGCTTTGGGCAATGCAGTATCCATTCTACCTCCAGAAGTGCTGGAGACTAAAGGTCAGTCACAGGGCTAGTCAACTATATGCTCTCAATAAAACTCTGGACATCAAGGTTCAGGTGAGCTTCCCTGGTCAGCAGCACCATGCATATTGTCACACGTCATTGCCAGGAGCTAATGCTGTCCATGACTCCAGGAGGAGAGGACAACAGGTAGCTCCACACCTGGAACCCTCCTGGACTCTGCCCCATGTTTCTCTTTCCTTGGCTGATTTTAATCTGTATCCTTTTACTATAATAAACCATAGCCAAGAGTTTAACAGTCTTCAATGAGTTCTGTGAGTCATTCTAGCAAATTATCGAATGTGAGGGTAGTCTTGGGAAGCCCTGAACTCTGCAGTTGGGTGTCAGAAGCGAGGGCAGTCTTCTAATACCTTAGCATTTTTCTACAATAAACAGATATTAATTGGTTAAAAATAAGTTACTAAAAAAAAGTGATACCCATCAGACAGTAACAATGATACTTACTGAAAAGTTAAGACTGTTTAAGTAAAATCCCATTTAATTCAAGAGTTTACTACAAAACTAGCATGCAGGCCATCATTTCAAGAATCATCACCCTTCCAATTTTGGAAACTCAACAAACTCATTCTTTCTTTGAAAACTGGTATGCCTCAAAGTAAATTAAACAAAACTCCTCTACCATTTAAAACAATTATGTTCAACTAAACTAAGAAAGAAGTTTGCATTAAGTGCTTGCTTAAAGTGAAGAAATGTTGACTAAATAAAACATCTAGGGGGAAAAAGAAAATGTGTACATACTGAAGAACACTCCAGCATTATATAGACCCTTGTCTATCACTAATGGCTTTTCCCACCTGACCCACTCTTCTATCAAACCAATCATTTAAGATTAAACTCTCTGGTTGTGGATTACCCATCATTCATTTCAACTGTGATTACCACTGAAAAAAAAAGGCGAATTTTAAATTAATTACTTTAGCTACTTAGTTTATTTTTAAAGTGTAAAGAAAGCAACCTAAATTGGTCAGATATTACATTTTAACATTCATGTGATCTGCAGGGATAAGAAAAATTTTATAATATGGCATCAAAGGACCTAAAGCAATGAAACATTAGATAATTTAGATGAAACTACCCAGGAAAGAAAACCAAAAAAAGCTGGATGAAATATAAAAATCACCTTTTTAAGAAGATTTAAAAAACTAAAAATATAGTTTTATCATCAGGAGAAATCCAGGTGAGGACTGGAACCCAGAGAGTTAAGTACAACGCTAGGACTACTTTTGCCCTGGGAGGTATTTGCCAATTCTAAAGACATGACTGAGAGGCTAAGCTACACTTTCAGCAGCTTTGCGGTTCTGGGGTATGAGAGTGGAGTTCAGGGACTATCAAGAGTGGTATCTCTGAGAAACCACGTACACAGTTTGGGATAAGACCCTAAATCACTGCACACAAGCACTGTAGTCTAATTTAATGCTATTTGGATGACTCAGGAAACCTCCCACCCTGACTGTGGATTCAAGTGGTCCAAGTCAAAAAAGAAAGAACCAAAATCCTCTCTGGGAGAAGGTATCCTAGACCTAAAATTAGGTCAAGAAATATTTTTTTAAATTTACAACATCTAGAGATAAACAAAGATAACCAAAAATATAAAGTGACAAAACACCATAAATAAGTACCTAGAGAAACAAGAAACAAGAGAAACATTCCAATGAACTCCAGACACTGGACTCCCCAGACACAGACTTTAAAACAATAACATTTACCACATTTACAGATATAAAAGTTCAGCTTGAAAAACTGAAACAGAGTTGAATATTGTAGATAATGAGAAAGCAAACTTGAAAAAGGACCACACAGGTATTTTAGAACTGAGGAAGACAATAACCAAAAATAGGAACTCAATGGATAAGTTTAAAAGTATATTAATTACAGGTGCAGAAAAATAGTTAAAAGGCAGACAGGTCAATAGAAACCAACAAAATTGAAGACGAGAGAGACAAAGATATGGAAAATATAGAAGAGAATGTAAAGAGACATAAAAGGTATACTAAGACAGTCTAACATGTTTAACGGATTACCAGGAGAACATGAAAAGTTAATAGCTATGAATACCAAACTGATAAAAGATATCAATTCATGGAGTCAAGAAGTCTAAGCAATTCCAAGCAGAATACACAAAAAGAAATCTGCAAATTCAACATAGTAAAACTGCAAAAAATCAAAGACAGTGAGAAAAAACATCTTAGAAGAGACAAATTTACAAAAGACAGCAGCAACACTTGGATGGACAGCTGAATTCTCAGCAGCAACAATGGAAGTGAGAAGGCAGCAGATTAGTATCGTCAATATGCAGAAAGAAAACAACTGCAAATCATGAAGTTTATACCAGAGAAAATATCCTTAAAAACTAAAGAAAAAATACACTTTTGACAAGCAAAGACTGAGTTTGCAACGTGAAAAGAAACCGAAAGATTTTCTCTGAGCAGGACAAAGAAAAGAAGAAAGATCCAATTTGAAAAGTGTCAGAGATACAGAAAAGAAAAAAAGCAAAAGGGTAAATATATAGGTATAGAAACACTAAATAAAATAATACCACAAAAAATAACTCAAAACGGATTAAAGGCTTGACTGTGAGACCAGAAACCATAAAACTCCTAGAAGAAAACATAGGCAGTAAGCTCCCTGACAGTGTCTTGCTGACGGTTTTTCAGATTTGACATCAAAAACAAAGGCAACAAAAGCAAAAACAAACAAGTGGGACTACATCAAACTAAAAAGCTTCCGCACAGCAAAGGAACTCATCAACAAAACGAAAAAGCAACCTACTGAATGGGAGAAAATATACAAATCACATATCTGACAAGAGGTTAATATCCAAAATATATAAACAACTCATATGCTCAATAGGAAAAAAAATCCAATTAAAGAATGGGCAGGGGATCTGACTAGACATTTTTCCAAAGAATACATACAGATGGGCAACAGGTACATGAAAACGTGCTCCACATCACTAATGATCAAGGAAATGCAACTCAAAACCACAATGAAATATCACCTCACACCTTTTAGAATAGCTATTATTAAAAGAGAAGAAATAACAAGTGTTGGGGAGGATGTGGAGAAAAGAAAACCCTTGTACACTGTTGGTGGAACTGTAAGTAGATGAAGCCAATATGGAAAACAGTATGGAAGTTCCCCAAAAAATTAAAAATAGAACTACCATATGACCCAGCAATTCCACTTCTGGGTATTTATCTGAAGAAAACAAAACCACTAACTCAAAAAGCTATCAGCACCCTTGTATTCACTGCAGCATTATTTACAAGAGCCAAGATATGCAAACAGTCCAAGTGTTCATCAATGGATGAATGGATAAAGAAAATGTGATATATATATAATGGAATATTGTACAGCCATAGAAAAGCAGGAAATCTTGCCAGTGCATGGACATGGACGGACCCTGAGAGCATTAAGCTAATTAAAATAAGTCAGAGAAAGACAAATTCCATATGATCTCACTTATATGTGAATCTTAAAAAAAAAAAAAAACCATAAATAGAACAGATTGCAGACTGGTGGTTGCTGGAGGTGGGGGGTGTGAGGTGGGCGAAATGACAGACAGTGGTTACAAACTTTCACTGGGAAAAATGGGCAAAGATGGTCAAAGGCACAAACTCTCCGTTATAAAATAAGTCCTGGGGATGTAATGCACAGCATAGTGATTAATACTGTATTGCGTAAAGTTGCTAAGAAGATAAATCTTAAAAGTTCTCATCAAAAGAAAAAGAAAATTTTGGTAACTATGTATGGTGATGGACTTTAACTAGACTTACTGTGGTGATCATTTTGCAATATATACAAATATCGAATCATTATGTTGCACACCTGAAACTAATACAATGTTATGTGACAATTATACCTCAATTTAAAAGAAACGTATCATTCTTGGGGGAAAAGTCAATCCACTACAAACACTTAAATAGTAATTTTGACGAACTGCTGGAGGCTGAGTGTGGAATAGCATGTGAGTGGGAAACTTCTGAGGACTTCAGTCGTAGGGGAGCCCCCACACTTTTGTGGGCTTTACTTTCAGGAACTCCACAAAGTTCTCACAGGGAAGAGCCCATAAAGATATCCTTGTAGCTCTAGCAAGGAGGAAGGGAAAGGTAATCATTGAGAAACAACCAGTAACAAGAGCATTCTCCATAACAAAGACCTACTCTGCAGGGAAAAGACTTCACCAGGGCCTTATCCCGACTGTGGAAGGGGCATTTCTCTGCTCAGTGCCATCTCACCTTTCTGTCTCACATTGGATTGGGGTGGGGGGAGGCCTAAGAAAGACTTGTGAAGGTCAGAGTCCCAGGACACTGAAAGTTTAAAACTTAATTATAAGATTATAGGATGCTTCTTCTGCCTTACACCTTACCCCTACACCAGTGGGGCTCCAGTATAATAAGAGATCACTACTGTTGAAAGAGCTGCATGATGCAGATTCTAACTGAGGAGTTCTTAGGGAAACCCAAAGACAGCAGGGAGACAAAAAAGAGGACATAAGGGAATTTGAAACCTCTGGCACTCACAGCTGGAGCAAATATTAAACACAGCACAACTCCTAGCCAGATTAATATAAAACCTCACACTAAAGAGACCTGTTCACCTCAGCTTCTATTACCTAATATATCATGTCCAATTTTCAAAAAAAATTACACATTATGCTTTTAATAGGCAAGAAAAAACACAAAGACAAAGGAAGCATCAGAGGCAGGCTTAAATATATCACCTATTTTGGAATCAGGGAATTTAAAATAACTATAATTAATATGTTAAGGGTGATAATGGAAAACACAGACAACACACAAGAACAGATGGGTAAGGTAAGCAGATGGAAACTCTAAGAATCAAAAGGAAAGGCTAGAAATCAAATATACTGTAACAGAAATAAAGAATGCTACTGATCAGCTCATCAGCAGCCTAGACACTGTCAAGGACAGAATCAGTAAGCCTGAAGATAGGTCAAGAGAAATTTCCCAAACTGAAATACAAAGAGAAAAAATAATTTTTAAAGAAAGACATGTTGAATGGAGCATCCAAGAACTGTGGAACAATTTCAAAAGATATAACATATGCGTAATTGGAACTAAAAGATAATTGTGTAAAATAATAAAACAATGTATTGGATGACTACAGCAAATGGATAGGTAAATGAATGATAGCAATGTCATTAAGGACAAATACTAAAAAATTTTTTAAGTATAATTGATATACTAAAAGAGGACATAAAATGGAATCACAAAATGTTCAACTGAAACCAGAGAAAAGAGGAAAATCAATGAAACCAAAATTAGTTATATGAAAAGATCAAAACCAATAAACCTCTGGGAGAATGACTAAGAAGAAAAAAAAAGACTCAAATTACCACTATCAAGAATAAAAGAGGGAATTATCACTAGAGACTTCACATTCACTAAAAAAAAATAAGGGAAAACTATAAAGAAAACACACATGTAGAAAACCTCAAAGTTTTGGCAGTTTGGTATTTTCAGACAATCTGAATAACTATTTTTAAAATTGAGTTTGTAGTTAAAAACCTTCCAGAAAAATAAATCTCTAGGCCCAGGCAGTTTCCCTGTGTGGTAAAGTCTACCAAATATTTAAAGAAGAAATCTGCCAATTCTACACAATGAAATACTACTACACACCTATTAGAACGGCTGAAATAAAAAATACCGACAAGGGGGGCTGGCCCGGTGGCGCAGCAGTTAAGCATACAAGTTCTGCTTCTCGGCAGTCCAGGGTTCGCCGGTTTGGATCCTGGGTGCGGACATGGCACCACTTGGCAAAAGCCACGCTGTGGCAGGCATCCCACGTATAAAGTAGAGGAAGATGGGCATGGATGTTAGCTTAGGGCCAGTCTTCCTCAGCAAAAAGAGGAGGATTGGCAGTAAGTTAGCTCAGGGCTAATCTTCCACACACACAAAAAAATACTGAGAGGGATGTGAAGCACTTGGAACTCTAATATATTAATGGTGGCAATACAAAAAAAGAATGGTATAGACACTCAAGAAAAGAGTTTGGCAGTTTCACATAAAGTTAAACATACATTTACCATATGACCCAACAATCCCACTCGTAGCTATACATACTCTGGAGAAATAAAACTATGTTCATATAAAAATCTATACACAGATTTTTATAGCAACTCTATTCTTAACTGCCACAAACTAGAAAAAAACCCAAATGCCTTTGAATAGACAAATGGATAAAAAAACTGTAGTATATTTGTACAATGAAAAACTACTCAGCAAAAAAAAGGAATAAACTATCGATACACACAACAGTAACTTGAATGAATCTTAAAAGCATGACGTCAAGAGAAAGAGGCCAATTTCAAAAGATTACACATTGTATAATCCCATTTACAGGACATTCTCAAAAAAATAAATCTATAAAGATGGAGAACAGATAGCTGGTTGTCAGTGATTAGGGGTGGGATGAAGATGTGACTACAAAAGGATGACATGAAGAAGTTTTCTAAGATAAAGGAACTGTTCTGTATCTTGACTATATGCTGCTGATAAGAATTTATACATGTGCAAAAACTAATAGAACTGTACACCCCCAAAAAAGTCCATTTTCCAATATGTCAATTCGACAAAATAAAATAAAAAGAAATAAGACAACTGTGGGGGATGTAAACTGTATTTTTGTAATGCTGTTAAAAGCAAAAAATTCAAATGCTTCTGACATCAATAGGGACACAATCAAACAAATCATGTTATTTCCATCCAATACAATGTAGCCATAAGAAGCTGTTCATGATAAATGAAAAGTATGTTATAATGTGGCATATATCACATAACCTTATTTTTCCTAAAAGGAAAAAAAATGCAGGGCTTAAAAAAACTTGAAAATAGAAATTCATAAACCAAGTTTTATCAAGTAATGAGATAATTGGAATTATTATTTTCTTTTAACTTTCTAAATTGTGCAAATATCTAATTTTTAAAAGATGTATTACTGCTATAGTCAGAATAGTAAGGCTACTGTATTTAAAAAAAGACAGAACAAAATGACACATGCTCACAATACCACCATCAAGAGCAGAAAGGTTTCAAACATGATTTCCCTTTGTATAAAATATGTATCACAGGTTTATATAGCACAAGAAAATTTTGCAAGGATATATACCACAATGATAGGAAAATATCTCTGGATGGGTTTCCCCCTCATTCTCATTATTTGCATTTTCTTATTTTCTTTATTTTCCTTATAAATTATATAGTTTCAACAGAAAAATTTTAGTCATAAAAATACTGACACACAAAAATCTTAAGCCACCTACATGTCAAACAGGTGACCAGTTAAATTAAATATGGTAAAACCATACAAGAGAGTAAGATTTAATTACAAAACACATAGTTCAAGAAAAATATGTACAATAACCTTTCAAGTGAATAAGGCAAGAGACCAAACTATATGTAAAGTATGAACCAAATCTATAAAACATTTTTTTTTAAGATCTAAAATACATCAAAGTAACCGTTAGCTTTGTAGAAGTTTATAGGTTTTTTTTCTCCTTCTTTATTCTCTCTGGATTTTCTAAACTTCCTAGATGAAGAGTTTTATAACCAGAAAGATGTTACTAATGTTGGTATCCCATAGCGTACTCTATCTATAGAATGTTAGTGTGGCAGAACCCCAACTACGCAAGAGTGTTTCGTATCAAAATGTCACTCTTTTCCAGTGAAGGTTTCATTCCAAGGTGATACAGGAGGGTATCTGATGTTATGTCCCATAGTATATAGCAAAACCTTTCACCTAGTTGTACAGCCAGTTAGAGCTCCGGTTTCAACCCTGAAGGAATCCAATTTTAAAAAGCCATAAATCCTATCTGCCCTAGTCTCTTAGAGAATTCTCTAATTCGGTTACCAAGGCCAAAATCAATACAAAAAGGTTAACCCCAATCTTCCAACAACACTTTACTATCTTAGAAACCACAAATTCCATAGAACAAGTCATATGGAACAAGAAATCCTGACTTACAAATGCACTGTTTTTCAAGTTCCTGACTATTTACTCAATGTTAATAAGGCTTTTGCTCTTAGCCATCTACTTAATTGTAATGTCTATGTCTGGATATGAGAATTGTTAAGTACTTCAGTGTCCTTTATAATATTCTTATATATAATATGTATATATAAAATATACACAATATGTATATATGTAAAATATACACAATGTTCTTCAAATTATTATTCTAGTAAGTTATGAAAGGTATAGCAAAAAATATGCGCCAGCAGTAAATGTCACTTCAGTACAATGAACTCCTCCTTACATTACGTCAAATTACTTTATAAATTATTTTTGCCATCTTGAAGAATTGTATCAAGTTGACTTTCAGGTACAAAATCTCTGCTGAAATGTCCAACTTTAATTTCAACATAGTCCATGTTTTTTCCAGTAAAATTAACTTATTCTTTAAAAACTAGTTTGTTGTAAAAACTTTTTTAATACACGTTAAAGTAGCATTCTATTTTTAACATCCCTCAGATAATCAAACTATGTTCAAAAACACTAACCTCTCATTTATTACAGCTAAATGAACCAAATCCTCCTGTAGTCAGGAAACTTCAAAATAAATTCATCCGAGATATTTGGGGATATTTTGCCAGTACATGAATAATTATCCTAATACCAAACACTGAAATTATGTTTACTTAATTGATGAATTGTACTAAGTGACCTCGAACAGCAGGAGCACTTGTATGGTTAGCTCATCCATCAATCCACTTTAAGGCATCTCAAAAGACTGAAGACCTCAAAGAAGCCTACCAGGATGAGCAATGAACAATAACCTGGAGCCACAAGAGATTACAGAATCCACAAAGAGCCCTGTCAATTCAACACTCTAAAAGAGATGCCGCAAGGGGCTGGCCCGGTGGCACAGCAGTTAAATTCGCACGTTCCTCTTCTCAGTGGCCCAGGGTTCGCCAGTTCGGATCTCGGGTGCGGTTATGGCACTGCTTGGCACGCCACGCTGTGGTAGGCGTCCCACATATAAAGTAGAGGAAGATGGGCATGGATGTTAGCTCAGGGCCAGTCTTCCTCAGCAAAAAGAGGAGGACGGGCAGTAGTTAGCTCAGGGCTAATCTTCCTCAAAAAAAAAAACAAAAAAAAAAACACGAGAGATGCTGCAGAGCTGGGCCAGATTCAAGAGGCCCAGAGACATGTGAGAACTTATGAAACTGGGCTGGTTCTTAGATATTATAAAGTTCCAAGCCTATAAATCTCAATGAAATGGATAAATTTCTATTTAAAAAAACAAAAAACATGAATTACTCAAGAGATTTAAAAAAAAAAAAAGGTCAATAATCCTTGAATAAAATCAGAAAGTGTAAAAATGGCCACAAAAACACTTTCTAAAAGTAGACGATTTGTTTTAAAGGATAATTCTTTCAAAACTACTGTAGAACACAAAACAAGCCTCCGAAGCTTCACTATTTTAAAATAATCAGTATTTGAAATAATTCGTATGATATTAAGACCAAAGACTACACCCAGAAATGTACTCTCTCAAACAGATAAGGTTCTAAATGCCAATAAAGGGAATTCAACTGCGTAATTCGATAATTAGCTACCACAACTAAGCAGGGTCTATCATGGCATAGATTTAAAATTGAAAAATCTATTTTTACCATCTAAATAGGTGAAATAAGAAAAACCACATGACCCAGACTCTAAAATAGCATTCAATAAAATCTAGCCTTTGTGTGTGTCTATGTGAACACAATCCCTCTCGTCCCAGTAAAAAGCTCCTACTATGAGATCTTAACCTCAAGCTTTGCCCCAGAAAACATAAGCTTTGGGGCTAAATTAGCAATTCAGTTTCTCTCAGGATAACTAGATTTAAAACATGTAAATTCAGAACTAATTTATACTAGGGCAATGGTTCTTAACAAGGATGTTTGTCCCACAGGGGACACTTGGCAATGTCTGGACACATTTTTGGTTTTTACAGCTCAGGGAATGCGACTGGCAACTAGTGGGTAGAGGTGAGGGGCGGTGCTAAGCATCCATTAATGCACAGGACAGCCCCGAACAACAAATAATTTCCGGCCCAAAATGTCAATTCAATACTGCCAAGGTTGAAAAATTCTTTATAAGGGGAATATGCTACATATAGATTTTCATCTCACACCGTATCCCATAAATTCTAGTTGAGTAAAAGAAAACTCTTAACACATACATACACACACAAGGAAGGAAGGAAGGAAGCAGGAGGAGGAAGGCAAGGAGGGAGGGAAGGAAAAGAGAGGGGCTATCAAAATTGTGGAAAGAGGAGAAATTTCTAAACTTAAAGCAAACAAAACAATCAAAATTTCAAAGCAAACAAATTGGCAACTGGGAATAAATATGTGCAGCAAACAAAGCAATAATTAAAAGCATCTGTAAGAACTAAAAAGAAAAATATGAAAACTCAGATTGAAAAACAAGTAAAAGAAAGTTAAGCAATTAAAATAAAGTACAGCCACTCTAAGAACATAATCTTCACTTTAAAAAAAAAAAAAGAAGAAACATTTTTACTTAATAACCTGGCTGCGGAAGTGGGGGTGCTGGTGGAGTATTTTTTAAGGACTCTACTAGTTGTTAACAAATGTTCTTTTTTTTAAATACTGATTTTTAAAAAAACCACTAATTTAAAAAATGATTTCTTTAAAAAAAATTCTGAAAACCAAGCTTAAAAATTTTTAAACCCAGACATTTTTTAAAAGATTATGCACAAAAATATTAACGGCAATATTATAAAAGTTTTCCAATTGTTCTGCCCTCATAAACATGTATTCTTTTAATAATGAAAAACCTTTCATGAAAAAATAATACAAACAATCCCCACAAATTCCAAACAGGTCTGAGTTGTATGGACATTCACTATGGAATGTTTACTTTGGTTTTGGTCAATACAACACAGATAAATATCACAATGGAATCAATTTGGGTCAGTCAAATTAACCCTATTCTATATTATATCACTGGTTATATTACACCATTGAGCATTAACCTTTGTTTATTATAACAAAAGACAAAATATAGAAAGTTTTACAAAAATTATCAAAAATATACTTCACTGTAAGTTCAGCAACAATTAGAAGCTTACAGCCAAAGAAGCAACAATAAGAAACACTTTAGGGGCCAGACCCATGCATGAGTGCTTAAGTTTGCACGCTCCACTTCGGCGGCCAAGGGTTTCACTAGTTCGAGTCCTGGGCGCAGACACGGCACCACTCATCAGGCAGTGCTGAGGCGGCGTCCCACTATGCCACAACTAGAAGGACCCACAACAAAAAACGCACAACTATGTACCAGGGAGGTTTGGGAGAAAAAGGAAAAATAAAATCTTAAAAAAAAAAAAAAAGAAACACTTTAATGGTTCCACCTCTTTTTTCCTATTTGAAAAAATAAAAAGTATTTTTTTAATTTCCAGGATCAAATATTTATTTTTTAGCATAAACCAAAAATCTTTACCAAAAGCTTCTTATGTCCAGGACTATCTTCACCCATAAATGGAGAAATGCAAACTTAATGGTTGCTTAATGTCACTAACTAATGACATTTCATTATTTAGGTTCTCTGAGGTTACCAAGATCCATTAGTCAAAATGCTAAGGAAATGCGCAGTTATTATCCCTAAAGTCCTTTTAACTACGTAATACTAGAACTTCTGTCATTTATTTCCTCGAGCTTGTTACATATAGAACTGATAAGCAACATTTCTTAGGTTTTTCAACATGGATAAGTAAATTCAGTCCATCTTATGATATCATACACAAAACCCATCCCTCCTTTTTGTATTTCAAATAGAGTGCAAGAGTTTTCCTAGTAGCATACACTCTTACCACATATCCAAAAAGAGAAGAAAATGTGGTATAAGGAAATCCTTACACAGTATTACATTCCTTTTAACATTACTAAATCAGATCAGTAAGTGACAGATAGCCACAAAATTAACCTTAATCAAAGTTTAGAAAACAAAGATTTTAATCTCACAAAGAATAATTACTTAAGAATTGGTACAAAACAAAAAAATTACCACGCACATGTGATTAATGCCTCCTCCCAAAATAATAAATCTTAAAAGCAAATAGAAAATCCATCTAAAGAGCAAACAAGTTGGAAAATTCAATTAAATATTTCTCATTCAGATTTTTATTCCCATTATTAACTTTCAGAAAACATCACAAATTAGTTTTAAGCACCATTCAAGCCAAATAAAAAAATTCCCACATAAATATTTGTCATAAAGTTTTATAGAACTCACCAGAAAAATCCTTCAATAATCTACTGGATACATAAGTAAAAGACCAACGTGTAACACACAGTTAAAATTTGTTAAAAATCTTTTAGGAGAAAACAGTTACCCAAATACATGAACAATGTGTAACGTACAATTTTTAGGTGATAAACATTTAAATTTATTTTTAAACCACATTAAGATAGTCATTTCAATTCATATTACTTGCTCTGTTTAGCTCAACATTCTCCCCCTTTCCCAAAATGTTTCAAGAAATAATTAGGAAGACATGCTTTGAAATTAGACCAATGCAAGCTTGATCTTGCCTTCTCCACACAGTCTCTGACCTTGGGTAAGTAACACTCTCTGATTTCAATTTATGAATCTAAGAACTATGTTTTACCCTACAATGCTACTGTGGGGATTAAATGCTCAATAAAATGCCTAGCAATGTAAGCATTCCTTAAATGCTAAAATCAGCAAAATATCCGCTAAAAAGAAATCTTAAGCTTACCAAAAAAGTGGGAAGTTGCTAGAAAAAAATTTTGCTCGCTTTCGAAGTAGACTTTAAAAACATAATGAAGTTATACAGACAACCACAAGAACCTACAAGAATAATCAGAATCATGAAAAAAATCTGAATCATTTTAATTTCTCCATGTTTCTAAGCATCCACCAAAAATAAATGCATGCACACAAAAAACAAGAACCTAAATTCTTATCACCAAAGAAATGTTAAATTTAAATTACCAAAAAACTTTATCTGGCCAGAGTTGAGAGCAGGGGACTATGTTTTACTCATCTTTGTACTCCTAAATCCCATCACAGTATCTGACATATAGTATACACTCAACAGCTATTTGTAGCACTGAAATGAAAAATATCATATTACCTAAAATCTTAAATTCTTATTTCAACACAAATATAAACATACACAACACTCAGTAAATATTTGAGTGGCTGCTACTGGAAGGCACTTCTTCTAGGCACTTGGATATATCTAAGAAAAAAACCAAAGCTCTCTGCACTCCTGGAGTTTATATTCTAACAGGTGAGACAGAAATAAACATAGTATATAAGGAAATTATGAAGTAAATTACACTGTGGACAGGATGGATTAAAAAAAAAAATAGGGCAGGATAACGAGGATCGAGAATGCCCATTATCTGTAACCCAAAGGACACCTCTCAGAGAAAGAGTTAGGAATTTGTTCGACATTTTACAGTGGTTAAGAATACAAGCACTGGAATAGCACTGCCTGGGTTCAGTAGTAATTACTACTTCTGTGCTTGTTTGCTATTTGTAAAATGAGAAAAATAACAGTACCCAAAAATGTACAGATCTGTACTGAGAAGTAAACGAGATAATACCTGTAAAGCGCTTAAAACTCCGCCTGAAACAGAGGTACCTAATAATGTTCACTAAAAGTTCATACCCATCACAAAATACTGCAATCTCCCACACTAGTGATTAAGAATCTAAGGGCATGGATCTTGCCTAATTTGTATTTTGAGTGCTTTTGTCTGTGCTGATATATACAAAGACCTCAAGAAACATCTGTCAAATTTAAACCCAAGTATTTACTGATGATAGAATTATAATTACTATCATTCTGGGAAAAAACAATTAGCGTGGGATATGACTGATTAAAAAGAACTAGAAATGTTAGAATGTGGGAAAGAAGTCACATAATACCTGTTTAACACTCCTTCAGAACTTTTCTCAGATCATAAAACCCTCACTGAAAATTCACTAAAAGATACAGACCCTTTACTCAGAACAAACCCACCACAAAGGTCCATGCAAAATTTTATGTTTAACATTGACAATCTGCTGAAATGTTCTCTCCATGTCATATTGGAGAACTTACATCTCCAATTATTATTTCTGTTTTCCTTTTGAGTTCTTGACCAAGAGCATTCAATTATTTGTGAAATATCCCTCTTAAATCTTATCTCTGAAGTTAAGCAACATAAACTGAAAAAACAGCTTTCTAATTACTAAGGCCAAGTTATAGGTTCAAGTAACAACCCAAATGTCGTTCAAAAGCTTCAAATTCTCTTAATACATTGGTAGGCCAAGTGCCAAAAACCACATTTTATTTAGAAAACAGAATGAAATAAACTTCAGATCTATTCCATGCAACCCACTAAACTGAGCATTTTTTCCATGAAAAAATATACTTAAGTTATTCAATTAGAATAAATTATCATTAATTAAATATCTAATACAGAATTAACCAGATAAGGCCAAAATGGTTTATCTATCAGTGACAAACCCTAAAACAGCACAATGCCTTATATAATAATTTACAACTGCATAATACTTTAAAAATATTTTCACATATACTCACATTAGATTCACAACAAACCTATACGGTTTACATTCTAAAACTGCACTATTCACCTGGTCACCACAAACCACAGGTGACAACTGAACACTTGAATTGTGGCTAGTCCAAACTAAGATGTTATGTAAAAGCAAAATACACAGTAGATTTCAAAGAAGGAAAAAAAATGCAAACTATCTCAATAACTTTTTATTCTGAATATGTTGAAACGACGTATTTTCCTTAACCCAACATATCCAAAATATTAAAATTAATTTCCCGTTCTTTTTTATTTTTTAAAGCTACTAGAAAATTTTAAATTATGTATGTAATTTATTAATTTAGTATGCCTTAAAGAACATATGTATACTTGCTTCACAACATCCATTTAAAAATGGTATAATTTTACAGTTCAACCAACATTGTTTAAATTATTTTAAACTTTTTTAAGCACACTAAGCCTTTATGCCTAATTTAACATGATAAATTGTAGATTCATACAGAAATGTCTCTCGTCTGCAAAATAGGTAATTTTCCCTTTATTTACTAGGCACATGTAACACACACGGAGTAGGCAATCAGCAGACTCAACTGACAAGATGCTTAATAGCCCAGATACTGATTCTCTACTAAAGGGACTTAAGGGCCTCAATGAGTCATAAAGAAAGGATTAAACAGTTTATTTCGAAAAAGAAAGTTAGACCTCATCCACCAACTTGAAAGAGTAACTCCAATAGGCAACTCTCTGTCAGCCTGTTTTATATATTTCAATATATTTAAGTTTGGTATTATTTATTAGACTGGCCCCTCTCCCCAATTACTCCAAAGTAAAGTATTATTAAATCATAAGCTTAGTAGACACATAGCAGGCTCTCAAATTTATGCTAGTTTTCAAGGGTGTTAAATTTTTTAAAGAGAATAAAATAAGTGACGCAGTCTCTGGCATCAATAAGCTCAGGGCAAGTAAGGTCATTACATATGAAATGAGAATAACAAAGGAGTATTTATTTAGGCTTTAAACTATGAGGTTCTAATTATAAGTTCAACTGGGTTTTATAGAATATAAAAAATATAGGAAATTTTTGTGAGAAAGAGTTACCTTGAGATTTAAAATATAGCCTTTACATTTCCATTTGACATTCATGCTGAACTCTCAAGTGATTTATTTTCATCTTTTAAGGTCTTTTTTTTTTTTTAAGATTTTATTTTCCCTTTTTCTCCCCAAAGCCCCCCCGGTACATAACTGTATGTATTTTTAGTTGTGGTTCCTTCCACTTGTGGCATGCGGGATGCCCCCTCAGCATGGCTTGACAAGCGGTGCCACGTTCGCGCCCAGGATCCGAACCGGCAAAACCCTGGGCTGCCAAAGCGGAGCGCGCGAACTTAACCACTCAGCCACGGGACCGGTCCCATAAGGTCATTTTTTTAACTGCTTCATAAAATGTGTTTGATAAGAATGGTCTAACTAGTAGTAAATAAAAATGGAGTCTTCATCTTATATAATGTGTGCACACGCGCACACACACGTCACACACACACTTCAGAAGAGCAAAATACTCACTCGAGTGCAACCTGCTGCAACAGAGCAGGAATTGTAACTAAAGTCTAATATAAAACTTTGATATTAGGACCCATTTCTAAATAAATTGAAAGTTGTTTCTAAACAAAGAATGAGAAAAAAATGCAGAAGAATATACATTTGAAAGATATATACTTTACTTTACCCAACACTATATGTTCTCAATTTTACAAGTATCTGAACTTCTACACTTATAATCCAAAACAAACAATTTGGCACTTATTACAATCATCATGATAAATACTCTAAGAATGACACTCGTACAGTTAATAAGGTCAGTCTGGATGTTAGGTAAATTCCTGGCCTCCTCAGCACTGGAGCACTGACAGACACTAAGAAGGTTAAGACAGTCTTCATATTTCAGGTAAAAGGATCTTAAAGATATCAGTTCAAACGGAGGCATACTTCACTCTAAAGACTCAGTGCCAGGAGTAGAGAAAAAAATATTTTGGCTCTTGCCAAATACTCATTCACTATGTCACTGTCAAATTAATCAGAGATGAACAAATCCTATTTGCCTTCCAAAGCAGGAATCTATATCCTGATATTCCTTATGCCTCTACTATTACATTTTACCATTTCTGACATTGGAACACAACCTCTTAATGTACAACATTCCCTCTCTTGTTTGGATTTCTAATAATTCACATGTTAAGTTTTATTCTCACATGTTAAGTCATATTTCTATCACAACACTGTAAGCCATCCCAACACATTCATGACACTCATCAGCAACTGGAGGGAGACAGAGGCTGAAGCATTTATATCAGAATCTCCAGGGGGCTGGCCCCATGGCCAAGTTCACATGCTCCACTTTGGCAGCCCAGGGTTTGCCAGTTCAGATCCTGGGCAGGGACCTACACACCGTTCATCAAGCCATGCTGTGGTGGCATCCCATATAGAAGAACTAGAACGACCCACAACTAGGATATACAACTCCATACTGGGGATTTGGGGAGGAGGCAAAAAAAAGAGGAAGACCGGCAATGGATGTTAGCTCAGGGCCAATCTTCCTCAGCAAAAAAGAAAGAAAGAAAGAACGACTCTCCAGGGGTTGTGGGAAATTTTTTAAAAATCCAGATGATTCTAATAATATGCCCAACCCCTACCACTGCTGTAAACCACGTGAAGCACCAAAACATATTTGTCCTAATTCCCTTAGTGCCTAACACGGTATTAATCACATTCCTCACATTAAGGCAAACACTTCTTGATTAATCAATCTCTCATATAAAGCTCCTTTCCCTGATGATGCGACCTTGTGATAGAACCTCTCTCTTAATGTTGATGGTAACTGTTTGTCACTGTCACCATACTTAAAGTATTTCCCTACTAGAAACTCCTAGTGATCAGATGCCACACAGTCACTCTCTTGGAATTACCTGGCCACTGAATCATCAAAAAGAACCTAAGCTCAGTGGCACAAAATAGATACTGGAATTCAGGATCTCATGTTAGTCATCTCTATTTTTAAATTAGTTGAGAAACAATGGGATCATGATGGGAAGTTTAATAAAGTATACGAAATTTGAAAGATTATAAAATGCAAGTCTACTGGAGGCACTGGAAAGGAAGGATATGGTATAAAGAGGCTCTAAGAAAGACAAGAGTCCATAACACTGCCATATCTGACATCAGATCAACATCTTAGGCTAGATATCAATTTAGAATAATGAATTTTTAAAAACCGGAGTTTCTTCTTAGAGCAAAAGCTCCTTTAAGTGAAAATAACTAGAAAATATGCTTTCGGGTGAATGAAAGCAGTCAGTAAGAAAGGAGAACATCCAGGCACCTGAGACCTTCAGAAACTAACAAAAACCAAAACAAAACAAAAAAGAGGTAATGTCAAATTTAGTCCAAAGGAGGAAACACTTAGGAGCCCAGAAGGAAAATGGCTTCCTCACTTGGAGCTAAAACCAAGGTTAGGACTGAAAAATTAAAGTACTATAGCACAGTCTCAGGTCAGAAAAGCCCTAGTAAGATTATGAAGAGAATTCTACCTGCTGAATAGTGGTAATAAACGACCCTGTGAACTCGTCTGAACATCCATCTAACATAAACCTAAAAGAATGCTGTGGGGGAGCATGAGGGAGGATTGAAAAGGATAGACTCTACAAAAAAAATTCCAAGAAAACTTTTTCTTAATAACTAGCTTAACACTACTTCAGTGAAACCAAGGGACCAACAATTAGAAGTACGTTCAAATTTCTTATGCCTTACTTGCCCATTCATTATTATATTGGCAGTTATGACTACTTAACACTGTTAAGGATTGTGTGCTTGTTTCTGAAACAAAAGGGTATACGGAAACTTCGTAATCTGCTTTGCATTGGGTCTCAAAGCAGAGGAACTCAGGTGAAAAAGAGCAGCAAAGCAGCAGCAGACACATCAAATCCTTGAGACCAAAAAAACAAAGGGAGTGCTAGACTGTGACCAGGGAATATCCTCAAGCATTTAGATAGAGGATCTAATTTCACCCCAGTTATTCAGGACCACTTATATCACAGTTATAGACCCAGCTACTAATGCAGACTGTAGTCCCAAGACAGAAAATAAGTACAAAGGATCTATATCTTAGAAGCCCAACATCTTCTCAATTTTACCGCTTAGCTCATCCTCAACAATTTCAATAACCAAGCTCATTTTCTGTTCCTGGGAACAAACATCTACCTCGTATCTCTCATGAGAAATCTGAACCCTGTCTGGTTGTTTACCTGTAGCTAGGTCCTCAAGGCCTACTGCCAAACGCCCTCTCTTTTCACCCAAGATGCCAGTCTGAACCTCTACCTAGCGCCTGCTACCAACCACCATGCCACTCCCACACCAAGCTGGCCTGCTCCATCTACCTATCTACACACTGCCTTTTGCTACACATATGCCTATGGTGAAAAGCTGACCGTAGGCATATGTGGACCTTTATCCAAATTTCTCAGACCAGTGTTCTGGTCTCTCCCCGCATCTAGAAAGACCTAAATCCTGTTGGAGGTCAATCTGTCTAGTAGTTGAATTTCAAATACTACAACTAAGTGAGTCACAGCTCCCTCATAATGATTTCCCAATTTACCTAAATTTCAATCACATCATACTAGGCTTTCTTCTTTCTTTTCTGAAGACAAACTCTGAAAACTTTCAGATTTTTCACAACTGGTTTCACCAGTCCACCTAGGAAGCAGATCTGCAGCTATGTCCTATTCTTATCCAAACCAAGATTCATTACACTTCTTTCTCTATCTTCCAGCCCTCGACACAATACCATTGCTTCATAGACATTAAAAAATTAAACATTTATCATACGTAAAGTACATTTAATAGCAGAGGATATTCCATGACAAATGAGGGAAGAAAAAAATCATAGATTCAAATTATGTACAAAATAAAAATTTAGAGGTTATTTTGAACAGCAATATGGAATGAACCAACAGCATTTCATATTTATAACTTTTTTATCTTAAATGCCTTAAAATCTAGAGAATATTAAGTTAATATGATATAATTTTACTGTGTAAATCCCACATTTAGAGAGATACATGTCAAACTTCAGGCTAGTTTCTATAGAAAAACATAAAATAATAGGATGTAAATTTTCACCCTTAATGTAATTTTATGGAATTATAACTATTAAAAGTTTGAAACACTTAGAAAAATCTGATCAAGAGTACTTACTAATTAAGGAATACAACTGATTATTAGATTTGCTAGTGATCCAAATTTGAAAGAAAATTTCCTAATATTCCTCTTTCACACTCTGGATTAGTTTAATTGAAGTAAATCCTGAGATTGAAAGGTGAGCCATTAGCAGACAATTTCTATTTGCCACTACTTATCTGTATGAACCAAGATTTTCTCCAAAGAGTGCAATAAAGAAAAAGAAATAAATCACTCTATTAAAAAAGTGCATATATCTATAAACCACCTGCATAACTCTGTCCATTAAAACTGCCTCATAATTTAAACATGTTGACTTGTTACATATGTGAGCTTATAAAAAAAATAAACTGGGGCCGGCCCCATGGCCTGGTGGCTGTGCTCAGTGCACTTCGCTTTGGCAGCCCGGGTTCACAGGTTCAGGTCCCAGATGCAGACCTACACCACTGTCAGTCATGCTGTGGCAGTGACCCACATATAAAAAAACAGAGGAAGACTGGCAACGATATTAGCTCAAGGCTAATCTTCCTCAAGCAAAAAAAGAGGAAGACTAGCAACAGATGTCAGTTCAGGGTTACTCTTTCTCAGCAAAAAATAAATAAAAAGTTCACAACTTTATCTAAAATTAAGAGAAATTCAGGCCTTAAAATCCACTTACTTGTTCAAAAATGAAAATTCACATATAGTAACACTTTGTGCCATTCACTTTCTAATTCTGCTCCGAAATACAGATGTAGTTTTAGAATAAGAAAAATAAGTATTGCCTTTCTATCTCTCTAAAGATCTCCCCAAAGTCTTTCACACAGAATGCTTCAAATGATAAGCATTCTTCCACATTTAACAAATGCAGAAACTAAAAACAGTGCTTTAGTTTAACATAAAATTCAAGTAAGTCTATACTAGTACTCATTCCTCTTAGGTTTTCCTAAACTATTAAACTTACTACCAATAATGGACTTTCTTACAGTATATCCAATATTGAAAAAAAAAGTCCATTCCGACATAATTTTTGTAAGGATACACTACATAATAGTCAATTTCTGCACTAGTACCAAATCACCTCATCCCACTGGTCCTTTAACAGAAATTGCTGCTTCTAACAAAGGTCAAAAATTGAGAATTGTTTTTTCAAGTTGGTGGAAGAATTAGGGAAATCCTTTGAAAATGAAAATAACAGCAACTGGCATGGCACTGTTCTAAGCACTTTACGAGTATTAACTCAGTCAATCCTCCTAACATCCTATGAGGTTGATATTTTTATCCCATTTATAGACTAAGAAACTGAAGCAAAGAGAGGTTAAGTAAGTTGCTCAGTCATAACAGTGAGCAGGTGCAGGAGCCAGAATTTGGCCTTAAGCTGTGCTAGTCCACAGTCCATGCTCTTCACTCTCCAGCTGTACCACCTAAAAGTAGGAACCATCACTTAACAGATAGCCAAGATATTTCAAACAAAGAAGTTAAAGATTTTTCATTTTATCACAAACCTGATGAAATATCATGTAAATATTTTAAGCTATCATCTTAAATCACAAGAAATAAAAACTGCTGATAACAAAACCAAGCAAATGAGGGGCCGGCCCGGTGGCGCAGCGGTTAAGTTCGCACGTTCCGCTTCTCAGCGGCCCGGGGTTCGCTGGTTCGGATTCAGGGTGCGGACATGGCACTGCTTGGCAGCCATGCTGTGGTAGGTGTCCCACGTATAAACTAGAGGAAGATGGGCACGGATGTTAGCTCAGAGCCAGGCTTCCTCAGCAAAAAGAGGAGGACTGGCAGTAGTTAGCTCAGGGCTAATCTTCCTCCAAAAAAAAAAAACCAAGCAAATGAGATTTATATTGAGGAAACTCCCTTAAGTGATCACTTTTTTGATAATTTTAAAGTAAACTATCACATGACCAATAAATTTAAAATATACATTTATATGGAAATGTCTGACAGATACCTTTCAAAAATTAACTACAAATGCCCCCAAGGAATCAACCTTCAAAACACACTCTGGGTAGTCAAATTGAGAAGATGCAAACATCACACTTTACCAAAATAATCTGGCAACTCACCTAACCAGAACACAGCAAAGAAGTCACTAAGAAAAGGCCTCTGGACAATTAACATAGGTACTCCAATGTCCAAGTATTGATACTCATGTACTTTTCTCAAGAAAAGATTTCACACACTTAGTAAGGGTCTTATCCTTCCCTTATGCAGAATTACAAATCTGAATATGATTTCCACACTTGCACAAAAATCAGAGAAGAGAGGCTAACGGGAGACACTGATCCCAGTGACACGCACATCCAACAGCAAAGCAGAAAAATATTTAAATAACTTCGAAATGCAAGGAATCTGATCGACAGTCCTATACACAATCCAACAGATCCTTAAGGCATCACAGTAACTGACGGTCACAAATGATGACCCTGGGTCATCAAGGAGTTTAATTACATTCTGCATCCTATTTAACACAGAAAGGAACTGCATATTTAATTTTAGTACAGTTTTCATCCAAAGTGATTAAAGTGTTGTTACAATTTGATACTTAAAGGAATAAACTGTCAATTACCCAGTAAGCTCAACTAATCAATTAGAAAGGAATTCATTCCAAAATTCCAAATAGCAAAGGTTTTACTGTTTCTGAGTTTAAGAGCACTTTGTCTACAAAGTGTTACCTGAAAGCAAGAGGGAGATGAAGGAACATAAAAGTAGAAAGTCTAAGAAAAAACAGAGGAGCTGGGCGAATGTCTATAAACACTAGCTTAAAGCATTTCTCACAAAACAATGTGTGGGCAGAAGGTGCCACATCAGCAGTACTCTGTATTTGTCCTGCTTCTAAATCATTTGCTAGTTTCATGAATTATTAATTTCGGTTAATAGTTTGTTGATACGAAGCAGTACCAACTTCTCAACTGCAAAAAGTGATAGCGTCCTCCTGCAAAAATTAGGATTACTTCGTACAAAACTCTACAAAACCAAAATCGGAATTACTCTTACAGAACATGCTTACGCCTTACGGTGGCACAAATGTATGCTTTATGGTGGCACATATTTGATTTTTTGAAAAAAAAAGTTCTGTTTTAAATTGCTTTTAATTTTTGAACGATACAGGGGGGAGAGAGCCTAGCCGACACCGCACTTTGTTACCAAAAGAATTGTTACATTCCTCAAGAAAACTCCCTTTCAAAACAGGCTGCAACACATTCTTTCTCTAGCTCCAAACAAAACTTTAAAGCACTTAGTAAATAACATATAAGGCCTTGTACTTTTCCCTCCTCTAGCAAGGAAGTCTGACTCCAAACAGGAAACCGCTTCTCAAAGGGTTCAACCCTGAAATCCTATCAAACCCCAACCCGGCGCTCGGGAAGAGATTTCATATCCAAGTGCCAACACACTTGCCTAGGTAGAAACAGGGTAAACACTCAAGCTTCCCCGTCCGCGAAGCATCTCTTGCAAATTTAAGCAGGCGGGGGAAATTGCGTTTTCTAACAAAAACGAACTTTTTAAAAGGCCAACCTATACAAAGCCCCACAGAAGATAAAGAAGTTGAAAGTGCTACTTTGTCAAGTTTTTGATCGCCCTCCCCCACCGCCCAGGAACGGGGAGGGAAGGAAGGGGCTGGAGTACAGAGGGAAGCTCCAGGCCGAGTTTCGCTGGGGCAGGGGCGAGGAGGGGAGCCCGGGCGCCCCTGACCGCCTTCCCGCACCTTCCCCGGGAGCAGGAAAAGAGGCTGGGGGGGCGGGGAGAGGAGGCACCCGCACGCCCTCAGACTCACCGCTCCGCCAGGAGAGAAGGTGGACGGCTGCGCGGGGAGGGCGGCGGGGCCGCAGGGGCTGAGCCGCGGGCCGTCCCTGCGGAGCCCGGGAAGGGGAGCCGCCTCCCCGCAGCGGGCGGGCCGGCCGGGCGGCGGGAAGCGCCCCCCGTGTCTTACCCATGCTGGGGGCTCCCGCGGGGAGAAGCCCGGGCTCTCCTCCGGCTGCTCGCGCGGCCGCTGTGGCGGCAGGAAGGGGGCCCTGCGCGCCGCTCGTGCCCGTCCGGAGCTCAGGCGGAGCGAGGAGGCGCCGCCATCCGCCCGCGGCGCTCCGCACAGTCCCGTCGGCGCAGCCCCTGAGGAAGAGGCGGCGGCGGCGGCAGCTCCTCCGCCGAAGCCGCGGCGGCGGGAGGGCCGTCTCCCGCCCGCCTGGAGGGCGACTTTCCCACCCCTGGTCGCTCCCGCGGGGGGTGGGACCTGCCGGTCCGTCCCGGCCGCTGGCTCCAACCCGAAACGCCGACCGAGCCCGGGAACCCGCCCCTCGCCGCTCCCCCGGCACCCGCCGTTCTAGAACGCGACGCCAGAGACTGACGGGGAGACTCGGACAGAGGCCGGGAAGGTGCCGGGAGTCGGGCTGGCGAGGAGGCAAATCTCGCGAGAATCTCTCGTTCTCCCTGCCCCGCCCCCGCTGCGTTCCGGCTCACCACCCGGCCCCCCCGCTGGTGCCAGGTGCGGTGACGTCACGGCCGGGGGTCGCGCGCCGCCCGCGTCCAGGTGCGGCGAGCGGATGGGGGAGGAATGCGGCGGAGCTGTGGCTAGTCTTCCGCCCTGTCGTTCGCAACAGCTGGCCCGGGTGTTGTGTATGGTTTGTCGCCTCAGATGTGTACAAAGAGTTTTTGCTGATAGGCAAAGTGAGCCTGGGTTGCGCCGCTTTCCGCAGCGGCGATGCGGTGTTGCTTTTTGCAGAGCAAAGCGGCGGCGAGAGAAGGCGAGCCCGCTTGCTCTTGACCTTCAGAGGCCCAGCTGTTAGCGGCACCCCGCCGTTTACGTTGCAAAGTTCTTTACGAATCAGAAGCATTTCTTCGTGGGAAAAAAACCCTAGACACAAAATAAATCCTGTTTTACAGGAATAAATTACTGGGTTCCTTCAGTCTCTCTCCGCTGAAGACAACTTTCTAAATCCCTTTTCTCCTTCGAAAATAATTTCTTGCCTGATCGCGGGGAGAAATAGTCATGATCTGAAATATTGCCAGGCATTTTTTCTAGCCTCAATTTGAAGAAGGGCAGAGGTTTATTTAATCAAACATGAGCCTTTCTTAGAGTTAGAAGCCAGTATAATTAATTCAGCCAGTTTTTTTCCCCCTCTTATGTAAGTAGACCCAATTCCCGCACAGATGTGTGTGAGAGCAATATCTGTTGAACGCCAACTACTGTGCCTGGTGCTTTTAAAGAAGTCGTGTCATTTAATTCTCACAATCATCCAACAGTAAAGCCGCCTTGCCCTTTGGAATCAGGCAAACCTGAGTTTCTGAAACTCAGCACAGCCGTGTACTTTTTGTGGGACCTTGAATACGTTAACGAACCTCACGGGACTTCAGTTTCTTGCTTCTGTTGAAAGAAATCTTTAAAATGCAAAGCACAGTGTCTGGTACTTAGTAGTAACCTTGTAAATATCCATTCTCACTATCTCCTGCAGGCCTGCGTTTGCGGCCTTTTAGTTCTTTTATTACTTCTAAAAAGATTGCCCGTGGTACTTTTA